>NW_018164879.1:0-16930 GCF_001263595.1 Phalaenopsis equestris
TGATCCGATTGTTTGATAAGTTTTGCCTTTTCCTACTTGTTTTTCTTTTGGGAAATCCACGTATGTACCACACAATTCTTATGGTTTTAGATATCTGACATCGAAAGTTTGATATTCATATTTGTAACATCTTGGTGCTATAAATCTAAGGATAAGAATGTGCATTTGACTTTTATGAAGTTAGTAACAAAGATATTTTTGATGTCATGTAAATATTTAAGTGCTGTTAATTATAAATATTAAAATCTCGGTGTTGGATATGTAAATACATAAGAATTGGGCTGTATGTATGTAAATGCCCCGTTTCTTATCTCGTGTTTTTCTTAATTAGCTTATATTCAATGTTTGTTGAGAAGTGATTAATCCATAGGCACATTTAGTGACTTCTATTATATCTGATTCATTAATAGGATTTGTGTTTTTACTGTGTTATTATTTATGAAGAAACCAGTTGGAGGTTAAAGTATCGTACAGAGAAATATCGTTGAGATTTTCTTTTTATGCTTCTAAAATTAAACCTTATTCTTGGGTTGGAAAAAACTTAAGGTTGGTGAGGTTAAATGTTCATGAATTATACATGAAATTAAAGCCTCACAATGCATGCACGCCCGCCCGCGCACGCACGCACGCACGCGCGCACGACCACACACACACACACCCTATGGGTTGTTACACTGCTAACCACCCTACAACCACACACACACACATTGATGTCTATATTTTGCATACCCTATGGGTTGTTACACTGCTAACCACCATACAACCTTATAAAAAGCTTCTTTTGGCCTATCAAGTAATCTATGATAGACCGCCAAAGATCATTGAGTGCAACTGCCACCCTCTTCTACACATACCAAACAATCATAGTGAGCAAGTAGACATATTATATTTGAAGAACAATTTTTACTCAAACAAACCCCCCTCTAGCTTCGTCTTAAACTCAATTGCAATGAATCACTCTTCCCACTCACCCTGATTTTGATAACTGAATGGGATGAAAATAAGTTATGGTCTATGAGGAAGAGAAAACTTGATTCAAAGTTTTAATAAATTATATATGCAATAAATTGAAAGAAGTATCAAGTTTAGGGTATAACTATAACCTTAGGAAACAATTGATTTGACATCAAAACTCTAAACATTAGAAAATTTGCCCTCTAAACTTGATACTTCTCTCAATTTTTACAATTTGACACTTCTAAACTTAAACCTGCTACTTCTTCGAGGAGCTTGGAGCTAACTTTATGGGCAGTAATCTACAACAACACATCTTTTCCTTAGCATTAAACAACAAACCATAAAATTTTGAGGTTGTTGCGACATAAATTCTCACTTTATCTTTAAGTCTTTGTATGACTCTGCTATACAATATAAGCCCTAACTCGTCCCAGGATTCCGAGGTTATCGTTAGTTACGACTTAAACTCTCACATCTTTCAGACTATTTGCGTGATTGTTTCACACGAATGTAAGCCCTAATTAATAAAATTGACAAGATGGAATATTTAAATAATTTCTTTCTCGAAATTGAAGCCAAACCATATGATAGTTTGGGAAGTTATCGAGGTTCTCCGAATCTGTGACATCCCCTTGTTCTTCTTCCTTTGGATTTCATAATAAATGTTCCAAATTTGAGTCATTCATATTTCACATCTCTTTTATCCAATCTTTTTTGAAAAGTTTTATTCCTTTGAACTTCTTGAAGATGATATCCATTGATTTTTATTGAGAATTTTTTTAGGTGACTTCAGTTATGTAAGATGTAATTAACTATAGGGGCTTGCCCTTATAGGAAGCTTTTTCGAACCCAGCTTAATATAAATCCTAGTTAATTTTTCATATTAAATAGGGGAACTAGTCGGCTTATAATAAAATAGTTTCGCAGACCAAACGGATGTCATATATTTCTTTAATTGAGCCTCACCGTTAAGCCATGTGTTTATCTTATGATTTATTCCATTGAGCCTCACCGTTAAGCCATGTGTTTATCTTATGATTTATTCCATTGAGCCTCACCGTTAAGCCATGTGTTTATCTTATGATTTCTTCCATTGAGCCCCACCGTTAAGTTATGTGTTTATTTTATGATTTCTTCCTCGAAATTGAAGTCAAACCATATGATAGCTTGGGAAGTCATTGATGTTCTCCTCCGGATCCGTGACATCTCCCAGTTCTTATAAATATTTCAAATTTGAGTCATTCCTATTTCACACATTTTTTGTCCGATCTCTTTGAAAAATCCTATTCCTTTGAACTTCTTGAAGATAATATCTACTGATTTTTATCGAAAATTTTCTTAGGTGATTTCAGTTATATAAGATGTAATTAGCCAAGAAGAAACTAACCTTAAACCTCCTAAAATTGTAGACTCCTGTAGAAGCTATCGATCACCGGAATCGGAATCCCGTCGTCCGCTTCGGAGGGACATTTAATTTATAGATATATATTTAATTTAGAAAAATGTGAAATCAAACTATCCCATATCTTTCATAGTTTAAATAAAAGAGCACCACACCTTAAGCTACGTATCTATCTCGAAAGATAAACACATGGTTTGACACAAAACTTGAGGATGAGGCTTGATCAAATAAACTAAGAAATGTATGACATCTATTTGGTCCGCGAAACCATTTTATTTGCCGACAATTTCCCCTATTTAATATGAAGAACTAAACAGGGTTTATATTAAGCTGGGTTTGGAAAAGCATCTAGGTACGGAAGAGCTTCCTATAAGGGCAAAAGAAAATTTCAGTTTAGTGGTTCATGAAGATCCGAAATTTTTGTTATTTTTGCATATGAAATTCGACGGTTTGGTCTTATGGAAAGTCTGAAAGTTGATAGTTTTATGTGCGAAAATTCTGAAACTTTGACTAGTTGGCTTTACGTGAAATCTGAAGTTGTGAAAATTGCTTTATACGAGTTTGGAGTTTATTTGGCTTTCTTTGAGTTGGTTACTTATGTGTTTTGCATGAGTTTCAAATTTATTCTTTTGGGCTGGTTTTAGCTTTGTTTTGAAAGAGGATTTGGGTGCCGTTTCAGTGCGATTTTGGGACTGTTTGGGTCTCTTTCGATCTGCGGTTTTGAGGCTTTAAATATTGGTATTTGTGTTAAAATATGAAAGGTTTCGATGGTGTGATTGCAACATTTGGGTTTCAAAATTGAATATGTAAATATATAAGTGTTGCGGGCTATGAACATAGTCGTCGTAGTGGTTCGAACTTCTTACTGTTTCTACTTGCTTGATATGCAGTATGAAAATGATACCTTTTGGGTTGATCCGTTTGTAAAATTGGAGTAAATGATACCCTTTTGGGTTGATTCGTGGAGCTCTGGGCCACATTTTTGGGACTTTTTGTCGGTCATTTTAGATGTGGTTTTAAGGGTCAATCCACATTTTTCTTCTTCACCATTTTAGGTGGATTGCTCTCTCTAACCATATTTTTCTTCTTTTCTTTCTTGCTTCTTAGTTTGATTTAGGTGTTTATGTATGAAACATAAGTGCACATATATAACCCTGATTATATATGAACCATCAAGTAAGACTATAAGTTGGATGGTTCATTTTGGGGTTTAAGGGCGTTGATGACGAAGGAACTCCGGTGGTAGAGTAGAATAATATTCCATTCTACGACATCGAGACCCAATTTAGGGGCCCGGTGAATTGTAGGATGATAATATTATTTACCGACACCAGACTAACGGGACACCCTTGCTTTTTTAGGTTGTTGACGGTCTTACGCCCGACAGCATGATCGATACATGAGCAATCACATTCTACAAAACTGGTAAGAACAAATATTATATTTACAAAAAAGTATTTTGACTACAAAATTGATACGACTTTCACTTATATGCATGCTAAAACATAAATTTAAAGTATAAATTCGATATTCTACTTGTAAATCACTTGTACCGGGCTAAGGAGTACCCTCTTAAGTTAGTATTATAGGAAACTCTTCTAGTTGAATGTCGGGCTCTGTACATACGGTTGATCGATAGTAGCCTTTGAAGTCTCTCGAGAATGCTTAAATCTGAGCCTACCCAAACCTGAATGCTTATATTCTTCAGCTTTTTATTGTTTAACTTGTTATTTTCTTCGAGATTTCCTTGTGTTTTTTTCGAGTCTATTTTGTGAGTCACTTAGGTTTTATTTGATAAGTCACGAAGTGGGGAGCCTTAGGGGCAAAATGGTAATGTCGGAATTTTAATATCTTAAATAAATTTTAGGATTAATCACAGGGTAAATGAGTAATATTGATCATAATAAATCTTTTTGGATGATTGAAATATAAAGGGTAAATGGTAGAAACCAACTTGCCACTTATCTCATAATAAAGATATAAGTGTAATTTTGTTAATCATCATAACTTAAAAGTCAATTCAACAGGATGATCCTAAAGTAATGAGATTAAGCTATGAAGATATTAATTCACCTATTTTAAAGCCCATCAATTGGTGGTTAAATACTAAGTCTGATAGTAATGAGAATTGAAATCTCATTTCGTTTAATATTTAATTATCTTGAATTTACTTTAAAAATTGAAATTAAAAAGAGGTTTAATAATGAATTAGGTTTAATATGTGCATTGCCTTAATTGGGATTAGAAAAAAATGAACATAATTAATAAATATTTTCAAATACTTTTTGCTTTACTTTAATTTGAGGTATTAAATGTCCTTAATGTCCTTGAATTTGTCCTTTGGGGCACTCACTCATACAACTATCAAATGAAATGCCAAGTGACTACCTTGATTTTCTTGAGATAATTAAAATGTCAATATTCACTGGGTAATGGGGTAACTTTAGTTTCAACCTTCGGATGGTTAATAAAACAATATAACAAGTTCAAAATGAACTCGAAATATTTCAAGAGATTTCTAAGGTTGTTTAGGGTCATCTTCCGAACACTTTGGAATCTCTTGGATATTTTGAAGGGCAAATCAAACTTATTGTATTATATTCTAGAAAGTCATCCATTAAAACCTTTCAGGACGTTCCGTGTCATAACTTGGAGTTTGTTAGATGCACCTTCAACTATTCTTGTTTAAATTTCCTGCATATATATATAAATTTTTTGAAAGCTAATCTTTCAGCGAGATTGCCGAGAAGAGGATATGTACGCATGAAGTTAGATCCAAACTCCTCGAAGAAGTAGCAGGTTTAAGTTTAAAATTGTCAAATTGTAAAGATTGAGAGAAGTATCAGGTTTAGAGGTTAAGTTTTCTAATATGTCCAGTCTTGATGTAAAATCACTTGTTTCCTAAGTTTATAGTTATTTAAATATCATAGGAGGTTTAAAGTTGATTAGAGCGACACCGGTTAGGATCCCACGGTTCCCTCATTCTGGTATCACTATTTCTTTTGAATTTACTTAGCTTAAACGAGTTATGAAACTCATTTAAACCGGAGAGATCTCGTTAACAACCGTGGGTTACCCCCTCCGAGGGACTCCCGTAAATTCAAAAGAGTGTTTTATGTTTAGTGACATTTCAAAGGATTTATGGTTACATTTGAAACAATTTGTTTATTTCACAACATATATATATATATATATATATATATATATATATATATATATATGCAGGAAATTAAAACAAAAATAGTTGAAGGTGCTTCTAACAAACTCCAAGTTATGACACAGAACGTCCCGAAAGGTTTTAATGGGTGACTTTCTAGAACAGAATACAATAAGTTTGATTTGTCCTTCAAAATATCCAAGAGATTCCAAAGTGTTCAGGGGATGACCATGAACAACCTTAGAATTTTCTTGAAATGTTTCGAGTTCATTTTGAACTTGTTATATTGTTCTATTAACAATCTGAATGTTGAAACTAAGGTTACCCCATTACCCAGTGAAAATTGACATTTTAATTATCTCAAGAAAATCAAGGTAGTCACTTGGCATTTCATTTGATATAAAAGAAGAGAAATCCCGTTGCCGGAATTTGTTCACTGAGTAATGGGGTAACCCAGTTTTGATATATATCTTATGGCCATCCTCGTCCTGCTCGCCGTACTAGGGTTCGCCTATGGCGATCCCTGGTTTTTCTGATTCATTGCATTTTCATGAACTGTCTCGTTTTCATCCTTTTCGTCTTCTTCGCCAGTCTTTCTACAACCGCTTTGTTTCGTCGTCCTGCTTCGGCTCTCTCGACAGGTTGTCTGGCTCGGGGGCGTCGGGTTTCGTCGTCCCGATTCAGCGGCTCTCATTCGCTGCAGCTTTTGAGACTCGCTGCGACTCTCACTCGCTTCGGCTTTCACTCGCTGCTGCGGCTCGTCGTCGTCCCGAGAAATCGCGCTCAGGGCGTCTCTTAGCTGCCGCTATATGGTTCTTTCCATCTGCAACACAGCACACAGAGGGGCTTTCCTCCGCTCCTTGCTCCCTGTTTGGTTTCGTAATTTGCTCTCTGCACGTCCATCTTTTGGGATGACTTCGGAAAAATCGTATGTTGCTGCCCTTGTGGGTGCCCAAGCCTCATGTAAACTTAAATCGTGCTATTTTTTTCCTTCTTTTGAGTGAGAGGAGGACATCAAGAAACCTAGTAGGAAGAACGAGAAACCTGTCATTTTTTTTTTACAGAAGCTGAAAGTATTCAACTTGCTTTCTCCTGTCGTCTGAATTTGGTCGGGAAATTTTTGTATGACCATCCCAAAATGTAGCTGATTTGTAAGGAATTTGAGTTTATGCACCTTGTTGGGGAGTGAAAAATTGGACTTGTAGATGAAAGACACACTCTTATTCAACTTAATAATGAAAAGTATTACACGCGTTTATTTGCTGGAAGGATTATCTGGATTGATAACAAAACAATGAAGATTCTGAAATGGTCTGTAGATTTTGACCCATATACAGAACCACTAATCATTCCGGTTTGTATTCGCCTCCCTGGTTTGAAATTTTATTATTTCACTCAAAAAGTATTGTACTCTATTGACTCAGCTGATGGTAAGCCACTTAAAACGGACATTTCTACTTTTAATAATTCCCGCCTATCTGAAGCCAGAGTACTTGTTGAAAGAGACGTCACTTTATCCGCTTTTGAAGAGATTTGGTTGGACACACAACACCATGGATATTGACAAAAAGTAGTGATTGAGCCTTTTCATTCTTATTGTTCGAACTGTCGCCAGTTCTCAATGCCACCATCTACACCTCCAACTTAGACCAAAAAAGCAAAGCGCTCCGTCAGAGGCAGAGAATCCAACTCTTCCTGTTCAACCCTTAGTTATTGACACTATTGATCATCAAAAGGATACTCCTGAAGATATCGTTATCCTTGCAGGCAATATGTCAACCATTCAATCTTCACATAATGTCGTTGCTCCCCCGTCTTTGGAACCTCCTATCGTGGGGGCGAGGGAGATTCTTCAGACCCCACCTGCTCTAGAACTTATCACAGATATTACATGTGACAATACTTCTACTGCTTCACTACCGCCTCATCAGATCGAGCAAAAAGTTAATGTTACTCAAACTCATGGGGATCATGATGTGCAACAGCCTACACCTGTCTGGCCACCTTTGGAACAATCCATTGCTCAGATGAGTCAATCCTCTGATGAGAAATGTCAGGTCTACACATCTAGGAGGAAGAAGAAGAATGGAGAACTAGTTGAGCTTAGGAATCTGATTGACTTTGGTTACTTCGGGTAATGGTACGCACCTTACCAATTTGTTAGTCGGGTCCTTTCCGAGAACTAGAGGCAGAGGAAAGACTAAAGTGAGACGTCTTTAGTACTTTTGCGTCCGTTGGTGGCTTTTTGGTTTTTTATCCTTTTGTATCTTTGTTTTATTTAGAGTTGTGTGTTGTATTGTGTGAGTTGTGTCTTCGATTGGGTACCACTTTTAGGCCATCTCATTCAACATATCTGTATCTTTTTCTTTTTAATATATTAACCCTTGATATATACACAACAACAACAATAAAGCCTTAATCCCACTACGTGGGGTCGGCTACATGAATCGTTTTTCTCCATTACGTCCTATTTAGTGTCATTTTCATTTAATTCTAATAAATTAAGATCATTTTTTATGGAATAAGCCTAAGTCCTCCTAGGTTTACTTGTGTCTTTCTTAACATAAGTCGAATCTAAAACATCTACTCTCCTAATAGGATCATCAGATGGTCGACATTTAATGTAACCAAACAATCTAAGACAACTCTCCCTAATTTTTTCGGTCACTAGAGCTACACCAACCCTATCACAGATAAATTCATTTCACGTTTTGTCTCTAAGTGTAAAGCCACTCATCCACCTAATCAATCTCATCTCGACAACACTTAACTTAGTATTATGCTTCTCTTTTAAAGGCAAACATTCAGCGCCACAGAGCATTGCTGGTCTCACTGCCCTCTTATAAAATTTCCCTTACAGTCCAAGCTGTACTTTTCTATCACACAAAAGGCCAGAAGCTTTCCTCCATTTCAACCAACCAACTTGAATTCTACTATTAACATCCCCATCTATATCACCATCACTTTGAACAACAGACCCGAGATATCTAAATCGTTCACACATTTTAATAATTTGATCACCCAAAGTTACACTTCTATCCCTAGAGCTACACTACTAAATTACATTCCATGTATTCAGTTTTAGTTCTACTCAAATAAAGGCCTTTAGACTCCAATGTAGACCTCATCGTAAGCTTTTTCTAAATCAATAAAAATCAAATATAGATCATCCTTATTATCTCTAAACTTCTTCATCAAACCTCTTAATAAATGTATGGCTTTCATGGTAGACCTGTCAGGAATGAATACAAACTAATTTTGAGAAATTTTTGGATCACGTCATAATATATGTTCAATTACTCTCTTCCATGACTTTAATGTATGACACATTAACTTAATTTCTTTATAATATTCACTCTTGTGCATCTCATTTATTCTTAAGAGTATGAAACAATAGACACTTTTTCCACTCATCAGACATAATTGAGAATTTTTAAAATAATATTAAAGAGTTTGGTAAGCCAAGAAACTCCCAAATCTCCTAAATAATTCCACACTTCAATTGAGATATCATCAGGTCCTACAAACTTTCCACCCTTTTCTTTAAAGCCTCCTCAACTTTTTTTTTTAGTAATGCAACGGTAAAAATGAAACATTTTATTACTATTAACGATATTATGATCACTAAAGTCGATCCTATTTTCAGAAAATTCATTAAAAAGTTTATGAAAATAACTCACCCACCTATGTTAAATTTTTTTTCATGAAAAACACTTTTTGATTCTCATCTTTAATACACTTTACTTCGGTTAAATATTTACTTTTCTTTTTTCTTTGATTGGCTAGTTTGTACATATATTTTTCACCATTCTTAGTATCTAATCTATCATAAAGATCACTAAAAGCAAAATTTTTAGCATCACAGATTGTTCTTTTAAACTCCCTACGAGCCGTTTGATACTTTTGTCATTTGTCAGTTCTTATATATATATATATATAACCAATAGCAAAACCATGGCTGCCCTAGCAGAGATGACAGAGACGACAAAACGGTGATTCTATCAGCTTAATTGCTTCTCTTCGGCGTCTCCCACGACGACGTTCACGTAGCTGCAGCTCCCTGTCTCTCCTGTTGAAGTCGAACGCTCCAACTCGTTTCCATTGTCGACAAGGATCCCTACTACCGTCATCGTCTGATTCCATTGACGACGGCGCTTTCTCTCGTAGTCGTCTCTCGTATCTGACGACATCGCGACTGTCTCGTCACCCATAGCCGACGAGACACGGGAGTGCTCTTTCTACCCGAAAGAAGATTAGATGGTACAACAAATAGTTGTCGCTAATGTTCAACAACCTACACATTCTGAACACTTCAGACCATTCTGCTGATCAGGTGAGCCAATTCTCGGATGAGGAATGGCATGTCTACACGAGGAGGAAGAAGAAGAACGGAGGACGACTCGAGCTAGGGAATCTATTGGATAATATATTAGTTACTACCGACAATGACACTCATTTGATCAATTTATTAGCCGGCTCCTTCCCTAGAACTAGAGACAGAGGCAAGACAATATTGGGTCGCTCTCCAGCTACTTGATACTCCTATTTTGACACTTTTTAGCTTTTATTTTTTTTTAACTCTTATGTATTGTGTGGGCTGGGTGTCATTTGATATGATGGTTTTTGTGTGGGCTGGGTGTATTTTTGGGATCCTCCTACAAAATCTATATGTACCAAACTTTTTATTTAATTTATTAGCCTTTGGGCTTTCAAATATATATATATATATATATATATATATATTTTTTTTATAAAAATATACTGTCTAATATATTAAAATTAACTTCATGTATAGCTTAATGGATATTTAAGCATTTAAAAAACTGGAAGCTTTTATTCTGTCTCATTGCCCCCTTTCCTACAACTCTTCTCACATTGTTTGGGGTAATATTTCTATGGCTTCCATGAGAGAAGTTATTTTAATTTGCATTTTTTTGTTAATTTATTAATTTGTGTAAGCGCCTCATTTTTTATTCACATCAAAAGAGCAATCATGTTGCATCAAAATTATTTTTTCGATCTACAATAAGATGAGGGGCATATTGTGCATGATTCTTTGTTGTTGAGGTGTATAGTCATTATCCACATTGCTAAGTACAGTTATTTTTTTTTAAACTTAGAAATATTTAACAGTATTTTCATGTTATATCATATTTTCCATTCATCTTTCCTCGATGTGATACAATAATGCAGGGCGACTACTATGTCCTAGTTGTTTTGTTTATTGTTTTTACTGTTTTTATTGTTTTTATTATTCCAGCACAGTTACATGTATATCACTAGTTCTCTCAGCATCTGGTCTTCCACCTTAGCAATTTTCATTGCAAATTTCTATTTCAATTGTGCTGATTTTGCAAATTGTTGTTTTTTTTAACCAGGTTTGTTCGCTTAAGGAAGACTAGACCAATCATCTGATGGCAAAGCCATGCTTCGTATAGTTCTGATGGCTTTCTTTACAAGCGGGGAAAGTAATAAAGTTTACGCAAATATTTTTTCATTCAAAGTGTCTTTCGTAATATAATGCTTCAATCTGATCCAGCAGATTTTATTTTCTATAAAAAATGCCATATTGCTTGCTTTCGAGCGTATAATCCTAATTTATGAAAGTTTATTAAAGGTAGTTATCCATACAAATAAATCACTACTCCATTCTTCCAAATATGACTCTGGGAATTTAGGTTGATTCCTCTTAAGATAGAGTTGACCATCCTTTTCGCCAGCAAGGAGAGTCGGTCAAATCGTCTTATTTCTCCTAAGAAGAGGGACTATACTCTTCCTTTTGAGGAAGATTCGATCAATTCCTCTTCTTTTTCAGTGAATAGTTGATTATCGTCTTCCTCTTAATTGATAGTTCATTGAATTCTTCCCATCTTTATTGACAGGCTACTAACCTCTCTCTCTCTCTCTACTTCTTCATGGATACTCGACTGAATTCTCTTTCCCCTTGATTTGGGAGGTAGGTTCATGCAATTTGGGCTTGGTTAACTGACTAGCCAAGCGATATGTGGAAAAAAATAGTTTACAACATTGTCTAACTTTATGTAGCCACATTAGACCCAAACTCGAGTCCAAACTCAAGCTTAGGGTTAGACACAAAGTAGACTCAGGTTAAGTGCAAAAGTTAAATTTGGTGTATGCAGCATACAATGCTACATGGAAGCTACAAGGTGGGCTGCATCAAACTGAAGTAGAGCACAAGGAGAGTTTGAATTTAAAATCCAACTATCTTTAGCTAGAATACCCCTTCTTGAAAAATTAAGCCAACATTAGGACACCCTTCTCGAAATGATGCATACCCATTCTCTTCTAGTATTTCCCTCTAATTGAGCCAAAAGAAGTAGGAAGAAGAATTTGGATGCTTTGAAGGAAGGACCAACGAGGCAAATATCATGGCAAGGAAAGCATGAAGAAGCATGAAAAACTAGAAAAACAAGGAGAAGATACAAACAAGAATAGATGAGGAAATAGGCTCAAAAGAATATTTTACCAATATTTTTGAAGCTATCCTTGCACTTGTTAGTGTCCGATATCGAGCTTTTTTCTTTCTTCAAGATAGCAACTATTCTTTCCATCTTCAAAGAAAGTCAAGTTCCATCTCTCCTTAGGACAGTCTACTATTCCTCATTAATGAGAATTGTTTGAATTCTCTCCCTTTTTAGGGAGATCTTCTACTTATTTTAGGAAAGAGTTGACTATCAACTCTCTCTTTAAAGGGAGCCAACCAAATTCTCTTATTCTTCAAGGAAAATTAATTGAATAATCTTATTCTCTTTTTAATGAAGAGTAAACTATCATCCCGTTCTTTAGGGAGAATTGATGAAATCCTCCATAGGGATCCTTTAGGTGGAGTAGTCAATCCTATCTCTTTAGAGAGAGTTTACTTGAAATGCTTCGCTTGGGTGAGAGAGCTTAAAATTGTTGCTTTAAGTTGGAAAATGTTTAGAGTTATTACAAGAAATCTTAATACTCGTTGACTACACCTACTGTATTTTATGATTACTCTGACATATGCAAAATAACAATAAAAGAAGAATAGGGAACATAAGAAATTATAAAGACATCAACATTTACAGATTATAATTTTTTTTGAAAATAAAAAAAGTAAAATGACAATCATTTAGGATGAACTTCATTCTATAGGTTCATGGAAGTCATCTGTTTAGTCGTGTCAATTTCCATGACTTGCCAAATCTTCTCTCGTTTGTAAGCTCTCATGAACAGGAACTGCTTCAATCTAAACTTGAGCAGCCAAATTGGCAATTTTGACTGCATTTTTTATAGTTTCTTTATTTTATTATTTTTATTACGGCAACTTTTAAGAGATTGATTTCAACTTTGACAAATTTATTTTCCTCTCGGGCATTTCTTGGGATCTCTCTACTTCATTTAGTCCAAATTTAGGCAAATGGGTGGAAGAGGTACAAAGGGCAATCTGTTGCTAAGTTTCAAGGCGGTTTGTCATAATTCTAAGATGTTGGTAATTTTTATATGGAACACATTTTTTATGCTTATGAGCTTTTGGGCAGTCTTTCTCTCACTCTTTTGGAGTAAAAGGGATGCTTTGTAATATAGAGTTTTAAAGGTAACCTTTATTAATTAACTAAAGATTTTCTTTATATAAAATTTTGAACTATTGAGGCGTTATATTAGATTTTGTGGATCAAGATTTTTATAGATGCATGCTTTTATGGTTAACTTCTTAGGTGTGGTAACTGAGAACACTTTTGTTTACTGACATATTGTGTGCATTGGGTTGATGTTGGTTTATTTTTTGTTTTATGAATTGAGATATAGTGGGGATAAGTGGATAATCCAATTAAAATCATGTTGCTTTGTTGTCGTTTGATGACTTAGTAGACTCTATTTATTGATGATAGAGGGCTTGAAAGTCATATAATCTTATAAGTTTGATTAGCAGTTGACAAGTGTCCAAAATGGAGTTATGTTGTATTTTTCTTACAATTTTGTTTCATTTTTATGATTTATCATTGTATATGTTGTCTATTTATGCAATGTGCAGAAATGTTCAAATCTTTTGGAGAAGAAATGAAAATTTTGAACCAAGTATTCTAGAGTTGCATTTGTTTCGCCGTAGTATTAGATTGAGCACCTGATAATTGAATTTGATGATAGAAACTCGAAAGCACGGCATTGCAACATCAGATGCAAGCGCCTCAATGCTCAGACCAGCAACGCTCGTGCACTAGGAAGTCGGCATCGTCACAACAATGCCTGAATTCAAAAACCGAGAGCATGCAACACATCACAACTATGTAATGCCACAACTCCCACCATAGTGTCGTGACGCTATCTATAATCATGGAGTTCAGTTTGGACGGTTTTAGTGACAGTTTGGCCTGAATTTTTATATAAGGAGAGGCTTTTGAAGACTGCAGAAGCCCTCTTCAGTCTTCTTTTTAGTCAGTCTCTTATTTCTAAGAGTGTTGTGAGTATGTTGCACTTTTATCAAGTGATATTTGAGAAGGAAGCATTAGGAGTGGCACTTTGAAAGAAGGTTTCTCTTGGAGCAAGGATACTTTCTTTGATTTTTCTACTATTCTCTTTAATTTGTTAACTTATATTTTTAATTAATATATATATGGTCTATTCACTCTTGATGTGAAATTAAAGCATTGTTTCTTTGAATTGGTTGCGTAAGGTTTAATGTGAACTCATATTAAAACTCTTTAGAATTGCATGTTGAAGCTGATGTTTTAAATTTCCAATCTTAATTTACACTTCAAAATAACCATTTAAATTGTTAATACATGCTGTAATTTAGGGCTGTAGGAAGAAGACAAGAAATACAACTAGATCAAAACACAAATACTCAGTGGAATAAAAATATTGCTAAGAGGTGTTTGCAATCATGTAGGGGGAATAAGGATTCATGGGAGTCCTCGTAGGATTAAGGAAGTTTAATCATAATATGAGACTTTAATGCTTGTTATATCTTAGAAGATAATAAGAAGTAATTGTCCTTGATTGTCAACTAGTTTAGGAATCATCTAGTAGGGGATCATTGAACTTTTGCATAAATAAATCCAAAGAAATTTATCAAAATTAGCAATGCATCGACCTTTAAATTAGCTACTTTAAAATTAAGACTTTTAGAAATCTTTTCAAAATCTAAATCCTTTAAATTAAACTAAGAATTAGTATATTAATATTTAAATTATTTTGAGAATTAACGCGTTCCTTGTGGGACTGATAACTCAAACTATAAAAAATATATATTTGTGTGATTGACGTGTGAATTATTGCACTATAATCAAATTTTGTCATAATTACTAGGGAGTGATGTTAATTTCTTAATTTATGTTAATATTACGTGAAAATTTTAAGTTTAAATTCATTATGGTATTGTTATTTGTACTGTTATTTTATTTTCTATATCAACCTTTATTGCATCTATGCTGCTTAAAAATGTAAATTTCTGTTGTTATTTTGTGTGAAAAAAATAAATTATGTAGAGCAACTCCACAACATTATCTTCTTAACGCTGCAGCGCTTCAGACCATATGGCGCAACACACACTTGTATCTTGTGTTGTTCTACATTGTAATTGCTATTTTTGTGACATTTGTTCACTATTTAAGACTGCTAGCTTAGGGTCACTAGTTAGTCTTAAGTTGTATGTGCATGACAGAAACTATTAAACTAGTATTGTTTGACCCGGAAATAGAAATAACTGTACAAAATTTAGAAAAAGATAAATACCGAAAATATTTCAATAAAACTCTAAAGGAGAGAATGATTAGCCTATATCACTAGAGGATTTTGCTAACTCAATGGTAGATGAAATACACCAAAACATCAAATAGATCTACCATTCAGGTCATCACCTTTGAACTCAAACCCTATAATAATATAAATGACACAAAATTGTCAGCTTGGAGGTTCACTAGTAAAGACCCTCATTAACACATGCCCAACTTTTTAGAAGTATGTGCGACATTTAGATATAATGGTGTCTCAAAAATATGTTATTAGGCATATGTTATTTCCTTTTTTTCTCAGAGATAAAGTTAAGATGTGACTAAACTCTTTATCTAATAGATTTATCACTACCTGGAATGATCTTGCATAAATGCAGAAATTTTTTTTGCTAAGTACTTCAATCCAAAATTGCTAAACTTAGAAATAACATTACTTATTTTACCAAGATGAATATTGAGTATTTATGAAACATGAGAGAGGTCTAAGGATCTTATAAAATGTCTACATCATGCATTACCTGATTGGTTCATTATACAAACATTTCATAATAGGCGTGTGAGATTATTTGGTCTATAACAGATGTTGCAACATGAGTTATTTAATGTCAAAATCATGTGATCAGACCTATGTATTTATCGAGGAAATGACTACTAACAATTCTCAATAATCTTCTGAACGAGTCAACTCTAGGAAAGTGGCCAGTGTAAATAAACAAGATTTGTTGTCATTTATTACTTCACAGGCAACAACTATGTCAAGGAAATTAGAAAATTTATGCTTGAATTTAATACTAGGATTACTAATAACTGATGAGAGTGCATACAAATAATTAGTGGATCCTAGTATTACATATTTGGAGTTAATGAATACTATTAACAATCGGCCAAACAACCCTTATTCTAACATTTACAATCATTTTTGGAAGAATCACTCAAATTTGAGTAGGAATAATAACCAAAATATAAAAAAACTAAAAAGGGTAGTAACTAATAGAACTCCTTAGGTAATTGGAAAAAAATCAGAGAAATAATTTTGCAAACCCGAGACCCTTTTAGGCACTTAGATTCACTTTCAATTCACAATTAAAGAAAATAAAATGTCATTGGAAGAATTAGAACAAATGAGAAATCAATTGCACAAGCTTAATCAAATAAAACCATTAAAACACCTTGTTGACCGGTCTAGTCCTGCAGTGCTCATACATAGCACAATAACTACTAAATTCGTTAGCCATTGACACTGCATCGCTACTATCTGGTGTTGTAACACCCAATTTTATCCAAGATTAATGCGTTAGCGCCCCATTCTTAGCACTGTGATACTTTAAGTTTTCTTGCCAATCACACCGCAACTCTGAATGCTTAGCGTTGTGGCGCTTGTCCTTTTTCTATAAATGTGACCACCATTCCTTCCATTTTCGTCATCGATCTATAAAGTCTTGGGTTGAGATTCTCGTGCTTAGACTATCCAGGTGCTTCCCTTTCTTTTGTTTATTTTGCAATTTTCTTTCTTCCTCATTGCTTTTATTATGTCCTCTAAAACCAAGGGTACCGAGCGTCAATCCTTTTCTTTCGATTTTAGGAATTTTGTCATTGTCGAAGCTTCTGGTCGATATGGGACATTCTTCTTAACAAGAAACTCATTCCAGAAAAAGGGTTCCATAATCCTAGGGAAATGGTTTAGAGTTTGATTGT
>NW_018164879.1:17030-25841 GCF_001263595.1 Phalaenopsis equestris
CATAATCCTAGGGAAATGGTTTAGAGTTTGATTGTTCAAAAGGGTTCGAGGAGGTATTGTTGTGAGACAAGGTACACAATTATTGTTGTTCTGGAATTCTATGTAAATGTGGACAACAAAGTATTTGTGAGGGGGAAATGAGTTCCTTTTGATCCTCAAACTATCAATTATGTCATTGATTTAGCTGACGTCAATATGGATGAATACTCCCAATTCATTACTTTTGAGCCTGTTACGATGAGATTATTAATTTCTTGACTGATTCTCATTCTTGGTGAAAAGTTAGGGATGGACTAAGAATCCAAAGTTTGACATTGCTTCATTTTTGCCATACTCATGCCTAATACAAATATTAGTGAGGTAGCTAGGGATCGAGTCATCCTAAATTTCTGCATTCAAACAAAAAAAAATCATTGATCTTGGTAATGTGCTCTATTTCAAACATTATCAAAGGAGGGGGGGGTTGACTAGTCATCCTAAATTTCTGCATTCAAACAAAAAAAAAATCATTGATCTTGGTGATGTGCTCTTTTTCAAACATTATCAAAGGAGGGTTGACCTTAGGATAGGGTCACCCCTCAATTCATTCCTAGGTGCTAAGGCAGGGGCTCTTGAGGAGAGTGGGGAGGAGCAATTGATTAGTGACACAATTGCATCCTAAAAGGAGTCTACCTTGGAGATTGGTGAGAGTTCTTCTCGTCCCTCCACTTCTTAGGCCAGATCTTCCACCGTTTCTTTGGCTGATCGGGAGCAAGGAGAGCTAGTATGTTTGTGTTAGGAGATGGGTCAAAAGTTCAGCCATCAACCAATATTAACAACAATTTGCTTATCAACCTGATTTCAATTGAGCTTAAATAAGCATGTTCCAGCATGACCACCTGATTACCACCACTATACTGCCCTAATCCCACCTATGGAGAAGGAAGAAGGTGATGATGAGGACGCATGGTTTAAATTTGCCCTGTTTTATCTTATAGTTGTATTTGTGTGTTATTAGTGTTATAGTACTTTCATTTTTGTGGTGCATTTCAATTATTGTGCTCATTTTTATGTTTTCATGGTGGATTTCCTGTGTCTCAATTGCATGTGCTTTTATACAGTAATTCTCTAATTCAAGCATTTCATTGCATTATGTTTAAGTCCACTATTTTTTGTTGTTATTCTAGTACTTATGTTGTGATATATTGCAAAAAAAGTTTGGGAAACATGTGAAATTTGTAATTGAGATAATTGTTATTATCTAAATTTATGATTGAGAAAATGTAGCATTAATTTGTACTAAAATGTTAAACGGGCACAAATTATTAGATCAACAAATTTAATATTAATTCAATAATAATAATAATAACCACTTACTAAAATAAATAGATCTTTTAACATTGGAATTCTAAAACACTCGAACATAAGTGAATAAAAATAAATTTAATTAAATAAGTGTTATAAAACATAGAAATTATCATTTCAAATAACTTCATGAAATATTAAGATCTTTTAAATTATGATACTTGAAATAATGATCGCGAAGCGATTGATTTTCTTAAATGGAGAATTGATATTCAAAATTATTAAATAGGCTTAATCAGATATAATAATTCTCAAATAAATGAAGAAACAAATTGGGAAAACTAAAAATTAAAAGAATAAAATATATGAGCGTATGTGGTGAAGCTTGAGGTTAAGCCTAAAATCAAAAATTGGTATCAATATTCTTCTCTAACTTATAATCAAGAGATTCTTCAATTGAAATCAAGAGTATTATATCAGATGAGAATATTAAGATTAAGATTTTTTTATTGATAAAAGTTAAATGTTTATATACACTTTATTCAAACTTATTTTAGTCAATAAAACTGTGGGAGTATTAATGATTATTGTATTAAAAAACATTAATAAAAGTAATGTTAGGTTATTTTTATTAGTGTTAAATTATGCCTTTAATAATATTTGTACACTTTTGTTATATACTCATTGAATTATTTAATAATGGCTCGCAAAATATTCCAGAACATAAATTTTGGGTAAATGGTTAGTTGAGAACAAGTAATGTGTATGTTTGAAAGAATTTGGCAAGTTGCAAGATTATGGAGTTATATGATATTTTTCTTGAATTTTTGTTTCATTTTTGTGCTTTCTCTTGGCATATATTGTCTAGTTGTGTAGTATATAAACATGACATCTTTTAGAGAATGGTTAAAAATTTTGAACATATTGCCTCAGCATTACATTTATAGCACCACGACACCAGATTGAGGGCGCCTTAGCTTCGTAGGAGTATCACCATGGCACCTCATGATGATGGAATTTTATGACAACTCAACGCTCAAACCAGCAGTGTCCCGATGCTCAAAATTCAACATCATCGCACCCATGCCCTAGTTTAGAATTTGAGTGCATGAAACACAATGCTTGTATGTAATGCCGCACCGCCCACCATAGGGCCACAACCTCACATTGACTTACTTTAGTTTGGACGGTTTCAGCGATGATTTGCCCTAATTTCTATGTAAGAGGAGGCTTTGGGAGAGTGCAGGAGCCCTCTTTAGTTAGTTTTCAATCATAGTCTTTTCATTTCTATGGGTGTTGTGAGCGTGTGCATTTGAAATGAGTGATATTTGGGAAGAAAGCAAGTAGAGTAGCACTTTGGAAGAAGTCTCATGTAGTGTTCTTCAGTTTGGATGGCTTCAACAATGATTTGACTTGAATTTCTATGTAAGGGGAGACTTTGGGAGAGTGCAGAAGTCCTCTTCAGTCTTCTTTTCAGTCCTAATGTTTCATTTATCAGTGTTGTAAGTGTGTGCATTTGTATTGAGTGATTTTTTAGACAGAAGCAAGTGGAGTTGCACTTTGGAAGAAGGTTTTTCTGGAGCAAAGATATTTCTCTGATTTTTCTCAATTTGTAAATTTTACTTGTCTTTTCAATAGATTTGCATGTTTTCTATTCACTCGTGATGTGGAACTAAAACATTGTTTTCTTTGAATTGGACGTGTGAGGTTTAATGTCAATCCATATCAAACTTTTGAGAATTGCATATTGAAGATGATGTTTTTGCTTTCCAATCTTAATTACACTACAAACCAGATGTTTTTGCTTTCCAATCTTAATTACACTACAAACCACTTATTTGAATTGTTAAAATATGTTATAATCTAACACTATCGGAAGAAAACTAGAAGCACAATTAGGGGTTATTTAGTTTACTGTAAAAGCATTACAGAATAAAATTGAATTTTGTGCTTTCTGAATGCAGTTTATTTAAATAATTAGGGTTGTTTGGTTGTTTGTGAAGTATATATTGAGAACTTATTTCGTTTTTTTTTTGCTAAAGGTATGCAGACTAAAGTAAAATAATGTTGCAATCGTTTTGCTTATTTCACATTGCAATTGCCGGGTCTCAAGCCTCGGATATGAAAGTTGGAGGATTGCGTTAGTCAACAACAAACATAAAATTTGTACAAAAATATTGACATGAATCCTTTTGATTATTGTTTAAATGTTAAGGCGTCCCTAGGATTGCGTTAGTCAACAACAAACATAAAATTTGTCCAAAAATATTGACATGAATCCTTTTGATTATTGTGTAAATGTTAAGGCGTCCCTTGAAAGCGACGCGCTGTATGACCTGAATACAGTGAAACGTGTGCAAGGTTCGCTACTCCAACACCCAGGCGTGGTGTCAAATAAACAAGTGTTCTCATATTACAGACTGATTTAGGTATATAAGTTTGCCCATGAAATTAATATTAGGATAAGATCTTGGAATATAGGTACTCTCATAGGGAAATTAATGAAATTATTTGATATTATGATTCATAAAAGATAAATATCTTATGTATTCAAAAAGTTAAATGGGCTGGAGAAAAACTTAAGGAGATTGATAGCTCATATTTTAAACTTTAGTATTCGGGGAAAAATTGCAATAAAAATTGTGTAGATGTAATTATAGATAAGAGTTTGAAATATAACGTTGTAAAAATTAATAGAATTGGAGATAAAATTATAACCCTTAAGATTGTTGTTGATACTAAAATTTATAGTATTATAAGTGGTTATGCTTCTCAAATAAGTTTAAATATAGGTTCTAAAGGAAAATTTTGAAATGACCTAAAAGAATTAATACAAATGATACACCTTGAAGAAAAAAAAATTATTCGACGAGATTTAAATAAACATGTAGGTAGAGTAGTAGAGGATTTAAAAAATATTCATCATGGCAACGATTTTGGAGTAGTTAATTTATAAGTGCTTATGCTTCTCAAATAGGTTTAGATATAAGTTCTAAAGGAAAATTTTGAAATGACCTAAGAGAACTAATACAAATGATACATCATGAAGAAAAAAAAATTTATTGGACAAGATTTAATTAGACATGTAGGTAGAGTAGTAGAAGATTTTTAAAATATCCATCATGGCAACGATTTTGAAGTAGTTAATGAAGAAGTTTGAGACATATTAGATTTTACTTTTGCGTATGATTTTGTTATTACTAATACTTTATTCAAGAAAAAATGTGAGCATATTATTACTTATAAGGATGAATCTAGTAAAACACAAATTAATTATTTTATTATAAGAAGAAGAGATCGTCGAGAATGTAAAAAATATAAGGTCATTTCAAATGAAAATTTAAATACTAAACATCGATTATTAGTTTCGGATTTTAATATTAAAGTTGTAAAATAAAGAATACTAGGAATTATTGTCATGAAATTAGATGGGGGCATCTAAAAATCAAATAAAATTATTTTTAAGAGTAAACTTTAAGATTTAAAGATTTAGGATGATGATGAAACAAATTCTATGTGAGATAAAGTAACAAACACTACTAAACAAATGACAAAAGACGTATTTGGAGAATCAAAAGAAAAAGTTTCTATAAATAAAAAAAATAATTGTGGATTAATAATGTGTAAGAAAAGGTAAAATATAAGAAGTTATGTTATAAAAATTGGTTTACATACAATAGCTTATATATATATATATATAAACTGGACAAATAAAGAGAAAAAAAAAGTAAAGTTTTATATTAAATAAAGTGTATTAAAGATGAAAATCAAAAAGTACTTTTTTTTTAAAAAAAATATTCAACATAGATGGGTGCGTTATTTTAATAAATTTTTTAATGTAAGTTTCTGAAAATATGATCAACCATGTTGATCTTTATATCGTTAATAATAATAAAATATTTCATTTTTACAGTCACAATAGTGTAAAAAAAAGTTGATAAGACTTTAAAGAAAACTAATTGTGGAAAGTCTGTAGGACCTGATAGTATCTCAATTGAAGTTTGAAAATATTTAGGAGATTTGAAAGTTTATTGGCTTACTAAACTCTTTAATATTATTTTAAAAACTAAAAGGATGCCTGAGGAGAGGAGGAAGAGTATTCGGCCTCCATTTTTAAAAATAAAGGGGATGCACAAGAGTGTGCAAATTATAGAGGAACTAAGTTGATGTGTCATACATTAAAATTATGGGCGAGGGTAATTGAACATAGATCGTATTGGAAAGATTTCTGATAATCAGTTTGGATTTATGTTGGGAAGCTCTACTATGGAAGCTATACATTTATTGAGAGGTTTGATGGAAAAATACAAAGAGAATAAGGAGGATTTTCATATGATTTTAATTGATTTAGAAAAAAAACTTATGATAAAGTTCCTAAAGATATTCTTTGGAGGGTTCTAGAGAAGAAGTATGTTGATATAACTTATATTCAAGTCAGTAAAGTTATGTATACTAGAGATGCTACTTGTGTTCGAATGAAAGGAGGATTGACCAAATATTTTTCTATTTTAGTTGGATTGCATCAAGGATCAGCCTTCAGCCCATATCTTTTTGGTTTAGTTATTGATGCTCTTACTGAACAATTATAAGAGATGTACATTGGTGTATGCTTTTCGTTGATGATATCCTTGTGGATGATACTAGAAAAAGAGCTCAAGAAAAACTTGAATTATGAAAATCTACTTTGGACTCTAAAGGTATTAGTTTGAGTAGAACTAAAATTGAATATATGGAATTTAATTTTAGTAGCAATTGCTCTAGTGACCGAGTTGTAGCTATGGCAGATCAAATTATTAAATGGTGTGAATGCTTTAGATATCTTGGGTCTATCGTTCAAAGTGATGGTGATATAGATGGGGATGTTAATAGTAGAATTTAAGTTGGTTGGTTGAAGTAAAGGTTTCAAGCTTATTGTGTGATAGAAAGGTATTGCTTAGATTGAAAGGAAAATTTTATATGATGGTGGTAAGACCTGCAATGCTCTATGGTGCAGAATGTTAGCCTTTAAAAGAGAAGCATAGGACTAATTTAAGTGTTGCCGAGATGAGAATGCTTGGGTGGATAAGTGGCTTTACACTTAGAGATAAAATGCAAAATGAATATAACTGTTATAGGTTTGATGTAGCCCCAGTGTTGGATAAAATTAGAGAGAGTCGGCTTAAGATGACTTTGTCAAATTAAGCATTGTCCATCTAATGATCTGATTAAGAGATTATATATTTTAGATTTGACATATGTTAAGAAAGGCAGAGGTAGGCCTAGGAAGACTTTGAGCATATTGTATAAAAATGATCTTAATTTATTAGAATTAAATGAAAATATGATACTCAATAGGACATAACGGAGAAAAAGGATTAGTGTAGTCGCCCCACATAGTGGGATAAAGGCTTGTCATCGTTGTTGTTGATTTAAATGAACTAGGGATAACAATTCCTAATATTTGGTTCTCTAGGTAATCACAAGAATATATTTTCTTACTTTCTAGGATATATAATATCCTTTTGAATGCATACCTCTCTTTTTAAAATCTATAATCTTCTTGTAGGACATTATCTTGTAGTTTTTCTTTATCTGGTGATAGATACTCATTTTATGGGGAATTTTTGTGACCTTGTCTTCTTCACATAATTGTGATTAATGTGTATCCCTCTCTCTTTGTAAAGGACATTGTGGATCCTTTGAAAACTTCTTCTCAAATTCTATTACAGTCTATCAAAAGCTTGGAATGCTCACATTTAATGGTAAAAGTGAGAATATATTCCCCATGGTTAGCTTAATTAAGTATACCAATAAATAAAATATTTGTTCAAGGCTAATACCGTGGCATTGTTATGAGAAATTTTTAAATACTAGTGTTACTGAAACATTTCGGGATAAATGCTTTGTTATGTAGAACTTAAGTCTAAATGGGTTTAATTAACATTGATTGCATGTTAACTTGAATGTGCAAATTATAGAGGAATTAGATTAATGTGTTATACTTTAAAATTCTGAGAGAGGACAATTGAACAAACGCAGACCCAAGGTTGACCCCAGCAGCTGGCCCGCGGGCTGCATTTCAGGATAAGCAGCTTATCCTGAAACGCAAAAGCTGCCCCAAACAGACCCTAAATGGGTTTAATTAACATTGATTGCATGTTAACTTGAATGTGCAAATTATAGAGGAATTAGATTAATGTGTTATACTTTAAAATTCTGAGAGAGGACAATTGAACATATGGTAAGACGTGATACAAAGATTTCTCATAATAAGTTTGGCAAATCTACTTTAGAAGTTATACATTTATTGAGAGGTTTGATGGAGAAGTACAGAGAGAGTAAAAAGGAACTACATATGAATTTTATTGATTTCAAAAAGTCTTGTATAAGGTTCCAAGAGAAGTTTGTTAGAAAGTTCTAGAAACAAAATGTGTTGATATGATTTATATTAAAGTCATTAAAGATATATCTACTAGAGCAGTTACTTGTGTTCGAACAGAAGATGGATTGACCAAATATGTTCCTATTTCAGTTGGATTACATGAGGGATCGATTTTAAGCCCATAGCTTTTTTGCTTTAATTATGGATGCCCTTACTATACATAATGCTCTTACTGTTCATATACAGGAGGATTTACCTTGGTTTTTGCTTTTCAGTGATGATATCCTTCTTGCGGATAAGACTAGAGAAGGAATTCAGGAAAAAAACTTGAAATTATATTGAATTATAGAGGTCTACATTGGAGTCTAAAGGCTTTCGTTTGAGTAGATCTAAAATTGAATACATGTCATGTTATTTTAGTATGAGTAGCTCTATTGGCAGAGTTGTAACTATGAGTGATCGAATCATTAAAAGGTGTGAACGTTTTAGATATCTCAGGTCAAAGTGATATTGATATAGATGGAGATGTTAGTAGTAGAATTCAGGTTGGTTTGTTGATGTGGAGGAATACATCAGGCCTATTGTGTGCTAGAAAAGTACCACTTAGACTTAAAAGAAAATTTTATAAGATGGTGGTGAGACCTAAAATGCTTTATGTTGCAGAATGTTGGCCTTTAAAAGAGAAGCATAAAATAAAGTTACGTGGTGTTGAGATAAGAATGCTTAGGTGGATGAGTAACTTCACATTTATAGACAACATGTGAAACAAATCTATCTGTGAAAGGGTTGGTGTAGCTCCAATTTTAGATAAGAATAGAGAGAGTCGTCTTAGATGGTTTGGATACATTAAACGTCGACCATATGATGATCTCATTAGGAAGGTAGATGTTTTAGATTCATCATATGTTAAGAAAAACAGAGGTAGACCTAAAAAGACCGGGGCATGTTGTATAAAAAATGATCTTAATTTTTTAAAATTAAATGAAAATATGACACTCAATAAGACACAATAGAGAAAAAGGATTCATATAGCCAATCCAACTTAGTGAGATAAGGCTTGTTTTTGTTTTAATAAAAATTGCTTCTGCAACCTCTTCTCATTTTTTCATCTCTCTCTCACAATACATCTATGGCCTCATCCACATCCACCTGCTTTATCGAGAGAA
>NW_018164879.1:25941-29647 GCF_001263595.1 Phalaenopsis equestris
CGCCTCCCTCTTCTCTCTCCCGCTCTCCTTTCTCACGGTAGCTAACATAAAAAAAAAAATCTCCTCTCTCTCTCTCTCTCCCCCATCCATCTTCCATTCTTCCCCTCACCTCATAGCCGCCTCTCTCTTCATCTCCCTCTCCTATATAAGAGTCAACTCACTTATTCTACACCTCATGGCAGCCCCCTTTCTCCTCTCCCTTCTTCTTTTTCCACCGGCAAACACCCTTCGGCGAACCCCCTCCGGCGAACTTCCCGCCTCGGTCTGGTATGTGCTCCCCACCTTTTTTTGTTTCTTTCTTATTCACGTATATACCTAATAACAAAAAAAAAAGAAAATTTACCTGCATGGTAAAATTTACATGTATGTCAGTCACTTTCTATGTATTTGCATGAGAGAGAGAGAGATTGACATGCATGCCACCCAAATTTCATATCACTTGATTCTTATATATTTCTACATTAAAAATCTAAACTTTGATAATTTCATGTATGCCACTCATGTATTTATATTTATAACATTTCATTGAAAAAAAAAAAAGCAATTTAGGTGCATACCACCCTCATGGTTCCAAAGAAAAGGCGGACATTTACATGCATACCACTCGATTCTTTTGTATTTACATAACCAATTTTCTTTAACAAAAAAACAAAGAAAAAACAAAACAGAAAAAAAAGAATTTACATGTGCACCACCCTAAATTTTATCATGTTTATGCGTCTATCGCCTTAATTTTTTTTATTTGTTTTATTCTTCTAGAAATTTACACCTATGCCACCAATTCATTTGGACATACATGCATGTCGTTTAAACTTTCATATTTCCATGCATGCTGCAAAACTCTTTTGGATTTACCCATCTACCACCTAAGCTTTTATGTTTACTTGCATGCCTATAACAAAATAGACTCCATGTTTACATGAATGCTACCTTGCCCCCATTGTGATTACATGTGCTTATATGCGTAATTATGGAATCTTGAATCCCAATAAAATTTTAGGTCAAACCAAAGGGTTAAAGGATAATATTGACCATAATTGACTCTCTAAGACAACTGAAACACTAAAGGTTAAAGAATAGAAATGAACTCATGATATTTTATAAAAAATGGTAAAAGTGTAATTTCTCCTATTAGTGAGGGTTGGAAGACGATTAAGTATGAAAGATTCTCAAGTGAGGGGCTTGAGAAAGGAAGAAATTAATTAACTTATTTGAAGCCCCGGATTAATAGTTAAACATGATACAATCAAGGATTAATATCATTTTACTTAACTTAAATTACAAATCTATCCTTAATGATCTATGAGCTTGATAGTGAGCTAGGATCGATCTGAAACTATATAAAGGAATTAAAAAAAAAAGAATATAATTTTTCATAAACACTCTAGGCTCAAGTTTAATTAAGATAGAGTAAATTTCCCTTCAGTAATTAAACTCACCCCTGGGATGATCATTCATCCAAGCATCAAACAAAATAGTTGCTAACCTACTTATGAGTCTATTAAGATATACTGAGCATAACTTAAAATATATTAATTCAGTTCGGATGGTTTAATTAACAGTCTAGAAAGACCAAAAAGAACTTAAAATGATCTAGATTCCAGATTTGTTTAGAGTAATTCTCTGGACATCCTTGAGAGATTCCAGATATTTTAAAGAAAATCTGGGTTTGTCATGATTTGTTGAAGAAAATCATCCTGAAAACACAAATGATCATTGAAAATCAGATGAACCCCTAAATACCCACCAAGTTATGGTTCGAGGCCCGATAATTCACACAAATCAATAGAAATACCCCAAACTACTTATCTTACATTAACAACCCAATGCTTAAGGGTTTAAGTCTTTCATAAAGTATTTAAATCCTTGTGAGCGAATGGGGATATTTGTTTGTGCCATATATGGATCATCGGACTTGCGTAAGTCTGAGGTATATGTGGCTAGGGCAATGAAGTTAATGTTAATGTGTGCTAAAACAAGCGATATGATGTGGGATTTTAGAATAATAACTCTTACCTCAAGGACCTTTAATAAAATGAGAGTATAAGGACCGATGATACTATTTGAAGACTCTTGAGAAGATGCTTGCCCCCTCGATACTCTTAGGTTTCCTGTAGTCCTAGCTCGATTAGATTGATTAACATGTGGACTGCAGCTATCTTCAAAATATTTTAAACAAAAGTCTCTTTCACATGATAAAATTGTGTATGCATGAAAATTAAATTCAAATGAAAATTTTTAAATGTCCATGGTTAATCACTTGAATCGAGGTTAGGACTGCCCTCCATAGAAGATTGGGTTGGTAGCTCTTACTTAAGGTTAGAAAGCACGCAGTCTAGCTCTGAGCCCCCACCTTTACTCATATCTTACACTTAGTTCTGGTCTTCCATATGTGAATACGGGTTTTCTTTTCACTCGTGTTTTGCTACGACTCAAGGTTCGACTTTTCTATATCAGATGCTTCCGTTTACTTCTTTGTAATTTATTTAATTCATGCAAATATATTCTGCTTTGAGATGTTAACCATGCAGCCATAGCAGCGAGAAGGTGACAGGTACGCATTTATATTTTATACACTGTAATTTTATTTATTTACTTTACGACATCTTATTTTTACCTGCATTTATTAACCTTGCTTGCAGTACTTCTCAAAACTGAAAATTACAAAATTATTTTCAAAATTAAAGAACATTTTCAAAATACAACAAAACAAAAAAAAAAACATTTACAATACGTAATTTTGAATTTACGGGAGTCCTTCGGATGAGGTAACTCACGGTTGCTAACGAGATCTCCCCAATTTAAATGAGTTTAATAACTCGTTTAGACTAAGTAAATTCAAAAGAAAATAGTGGTACCAGAATGAAAGAACCGTGAGATCCTAACCGGTGTCACTCTATTTAAATTTAACCACCCACCCATAATACTTGAACAACAACAAAACTTGTCATTGAAAAATATACAGTAAAACTTTTTGAACCTTAGACCTTAAGACTGTTGCTTCAACGAGGAGCTTGGAGCTAACATCGTGGGCAGCATGACAAGAATATACAAAAGAATATATTCGAGAGAGCAAACTCTTAGCTTAAAAAACAAATCATATGGTTTCAAGGTAGTCTGTTTAATACTCTATAAATCCTCAACTCATCTTTTAGGATTTTGCACAATCACATTTAAGCCCTAACTCGACTTAGGCTCTGAGGTTTTCATTTGTTATGATATAAATACTCCTATATTTTAGGCTATTTGTATGATAGTGTCATGCAAGTGTAAACCCTGAATAAAAAAAATGGCATGACAAAACATGCAAAACATCTTTTCAAAGTTAAAGCCAAACAAATACGATAGCTTGACAAGTCACTGGGGTTTTTGACCTTAACTTTATATAATCTTTAAAATATATGTATTTAATACTGCTGCTAAATGATTTAATTCCTCAGCAACTGTACCCAAACTTAATAACAGTTATTGATTCGATAAAGATGGATGTATAAAATATTCAATAATTGTAAAATCACTGTTGACCTCACTTTTGGTTGAGGTCTAGAAACTTCTTTAGTAACCTAGGTCTAGCCATAGGACTTTCCTATTGACTAGTCTTAGAAAATTAGAAGAGGTACCCCACCATTAGAAATTCAAAACTCTTCTTTTTACTCAACTTGAAATTCCACATATTGATCTTAACCTCTAGCATTTAGTAGGTAAG
>NW_018164879.1:37434-38587 GCF_001263595.1 Phalaenopsis equestris
GGGAAAACACAACAAAACTCGAAATTCATATATAAAATCAAAGTCATACAAAATACAACAATAAATAAAATTATCTCTAATTTCTCCCCAAGAAAGCTCCTCGAAGTTCCTCTAAATCTCTTCCTTTCTTTACAGCACACAGAATTCCTCTTCGAAGTTGTAAGGAGGAAAAAACCTCTCACTTTTCCTCCACTCTTACAATCTCTTGAAGAATTCTTCACAATTTAGACTCTCAACACTTTTTTACACTTCAATTTAGAGTCTCCCCTTTCCTATTTTTGGTCAAAGTCTTCTATTTAAAGATGTGGATGAGCTTTCCCAAGAGTTGCCTAAGCACCCCTCCAAAATTTGTCCTTATCCAATGCCTAAATTAACATAACCACTGATCTCGCCGTCGGCGGCCTTAAAGGCGTCGTCGGCGGGCCTCTAAGTGAATTAATTTTGGATTCTCAGGAAAATCTTGTCGTCGGCGCCGTTGGGTTCGCCGTCGGTGCCCTAGTTCAAATCTTCACATTTTGGTCCTTTTCACTCCAAATTCGCTCCTTTTTGCATTTTTTTGCTCCAATGATACTAATTCATCATTCATGCAACAAAACATCAAAAATATCTTTTTTTAAAGTGTAATATCATCAAAAACAGTATGAAATAGGTATGAAAATCTCAACATATTTTCCTTATGTCAGTTTCTCTCGGATTAGCGACATCTCTCACCTTTCATTCCTTTGGATTTCTGAAAATAGCTGTTCAACTTTTGATCCATTCCCTTTTGAATTTTCAATGTATAATATTTGAAAACTTAAACTTAAAAAATCTTGAAGGTAAAATTTTGATCTGAATTGAGAGTATTCTTAAGTAGCTTCGACCACTTAATATATAATTAACTGTAGGGGCTTACCTCCATAGGGACCTTTCGAATTCAGCTTAATATAAACCTTATTTAGTCTCCTATATTAAATAGAGGAATTTTTCAGTCAACATGAACGGTTTCACAGACTAAAACAGATGTCATTGATTCTATAGTTTATTTAATTGAGCCTCACTGTCAAACAATATATCTATTCCTTGGAATAGATGCATCGCTTGCGGTGTTGTGCTCATTTTTTTAAACTATTAAATATATGAGATTAGTTTGGTCTCATATTTTCTTAAAAAT
>NW_018164879.1:38696-52358 GCF_001263595.1 Phalaenopsis equestris
TATATATATATATTAATTTAAATTATGTTTTCAAAACTATCGACACCATGTTTGACGGCCGACAATTTTTGGCGACTCCGTTAGGAAATAGTTTCTCTCTCATTCAATGATTAGATGATTTTGCTTTCATAAATTGCTAGCGAGTCCATGTTCCTCAAGCTACCATTCTTCCGTTGGCATACCTCACTCATTTCTGCCTTGAATTGGTATAGTCAACTTCTCTTGGATTCTGGAGCCACTGTTTAGACATCCCTAAATAGAGAGGTTCTGGGATCCTTCCGTCTCCCAAAAATAGAGTGGACCCCAAATAGGTGTGTTAGAATAGGAGTGGTTTATTGAAGTGAGTTTGATGTGAAATTAACTTTCTCTAAATCTCGGATTGGGTCCAACACTTCATCCCTCTTTGGATTTGACTTGTTGCAAGCAAGTCAAACTGAAATTTAACTCTAACAACATTCTAATAAACTCCAAACAAAAGAAAATTTTTTCAAAATTTCAAATCAAAATAAAACTTCCAATAATAAAACAAAATTTAAAATTTTGAGATAATAAAAATCACGTGATTAAATTTCAAAGGATGCCTAATTTACAGGACAAGTGCGTTAACTTGAGTATGACCGCTGAAATTATAAGGCACATGATGTCACAGATTTCCAGAAATTCTTGAAATGAAAGAAACAATGACATCAACAAGATAATGGGTAGTTGGCCCAACTCTCCCACCGCAATAAAAAAAAGGAGAAAAGGGAAAAGAAAGAACTTGTTTGTTGCCCATAGTTATTAAATATTTGAAGAGTTCAATCAAAGAACTTTCGAAGCTCGACATGAAGACAATTGAGAGGGGAGTAATACAAGACAGAACATATGATTCATCACTTCAGAAATGAATGAAATTAATGCCCTGATAAACGGGTCCTTCACTTTAAGGAGGTCCTAAGTGAATTTCAAAACAAAACGGTGTGTTTGAAATGAGAGTAATTGATCCAGAATATTACGAGCATTTTAATCTCCTGCCAAGTGACTGTGTCCTGACTTTCAAACGAGCTATAATATCTCAAAATTTATATTAAGAAATATTTGAGGATTATTAATTAGGGAAGTTTGGACATTCAATATTCTTAAGATTTGCTCTATCAGATACAATAATTATCAGAAACTAAAAAGAGCAAAAGAAAGATAATTTAAAAAAAATTTAGTGTATGAATTTGGACATTCAAAATCTTTAAAGTATGCTCCACTAGATATAATAATTCTCAGTAAAAAAAATAGAGAAAAAAAAAAGAAAAAAAGTTCTCTTGAGAAGAAGCTTGAGGTGAGCATGCAATCAAATATTGGTGTTTGAATTTATATATTCAAAATCTTTAATAGAAATATGTTTCACTAGATATAGTAATTCTCAATAAAAAAAGATGAGGAAAGAAATAATGAAAAAGGGGCTCCCTGAGAAGAAGCTTGAGGAGAGCATAAAATAAAAAAATTGGTGTTCAAGTTACCCCCTGATTAATAAAACTTGAAAACTCACTTAAGAAAATTCTTTCGATATTATATTCAAGAAAAAGTTCAACGATCTTGGGTCTTTTAGTTGGTTATTGATTGGCTTAGAAATATCTTTGAACAATGAAAAATGTTTTAATCACATGAGCAGAAATTCAAAAATCTACTTAGGTCTAGGAAGAAAGAATTAAAGAAATGATGATGATATTAGCAATTAATGGAAATTCAACCCTAAAGTCATATCCTTCAGTGCCCGGCAAATACAACTCCAACGACAACTCAAAGAACGTCAGACCTATTTCTCAAAGACAACTTGAGCAACCTTTACAGAATCAATGTCAAAGCAAACAACAACTACTACAAATGAGGCTACAAAGCTGCGGCCTCTTTAGCTTTGGTGTCCGTAGAAATAACACTTCTTTGTAGGCATTTGAAAAAATATATATAATTCTGATAGTACCTTGAAGAGTGGGTTATTTTCTACACGTGCCTTTAGTCAGTGGAAGATACCTTAAGAAGTACTACACATCATGATGTTTTAAAGTCAACCTCGTTCTAGAAGCACAGATGTCGCACTTGTCTGAAACTGGCTCCAAATCCTAATTAAATAAATAAATGAAACAAAAGGAAAATCATAAAATAAAAAAATAAATACAATAAAAATTTCACAATAAATAAGAAATAATAAATTCCCCAACAAACGACAGCAAATAAATAATAACATAAAAGAAATTCAAAAGAAAAAAAATATGAATGAGACAAAAAATAATCTGAAAAACTTAAAACAAAAGAAAATCTCTCGAATTCCAAACTTTTGCAAAATCTCACGAACTTTCCACAATCTCTACAAATCCAAATCTTCTGCCTGACTAGTTACCAAGTTGAGTTTCCTCAACCTGGCACCGTTGTCAATTTCCTGTAAATTTTCTTGCTCATGTGAGACAGGCTCAGTCGGTTCTATTGACATGGAGCCACAAGGTCTCATAGGTTCTATTGGCATGGCATCGCACCCTTTCTCACACAAGCTTCTTTTTTATCAACTCTTCAAGTTGAATTTGAGACACCCTTGTACCCTCTTTCAAACTGATTCCTTTCCACGAGGAATCTGAAACTCAGATTTTAATTTTCAAACTTTTTACAATTCCAACATCTCACAAATCGCTCAATTCAAACCTTTCGCAAACTTTCACAAAATCTCAGGATCAGTACCTAAATTTTGATTCCCTCCTTTTTCGAGGTTGGTAACCAAATTCTAATTCTCATTCCGGGGTTGGTACTTAAATTTTACTTTCCATATCGGGGTCAATACCCAAATTTTGATATCCTCCTCTTTCAAGGTCAGTACCTAAATTTCAGTTCTTATCTCGGGATCAGTACCCAAATTCTGATTCTCATCTTAAGGTTTGGCATAATATCCTTAATGGTAGTAATTTCCTTGACTAGATCCAATTCGGACATAATGTCCTGAACGGTAGCCCGAGCTGGTATAGTCTTTCTTTTAAGGTTGGTACCCAAATTCCACATCTCATCTCGGGGTCGGTACCCAAATTCTGATTCCCATCCTGAGGTTTGGCATAATGTCCTTAATGGTAACTATTTCCTCAACTAGATCCAGTTCAAATGTAATGTCCTGAATGGTAGCCCGAGCTGTTATAGCTTTTCTTTCGAGGCTGGTACCAAAATTTTAGTTCTCATCTCGGGGTCAGTACCCAAATTTTGATTCACATCCTAAGGTTTGGCGTAATGTCCTTAATTGTAGCCATTTCCTCGACTAGATCTAGTTCGAACATAATGCCCTGAACGATAGCCCGAGCTGGTATAATCTTTCTTTCGAGGCTGGTACCCAAATTCCAGTTATCATCTCAGGGTCAGTACCCAAAGTCTAATTCACGTCATGAGGTTTGGCGTAATGTTCTAAATGATATTCATTTCCTCAACTAGATTCAGTTCTGACGTAATGTCCCCGACGGTTGCCCGAACTTGTATAGTCTTTTCTTCCCGGCGTAATGTCCTTAATGGTTATCATTTTTTGACTAGATCTAATTCAGACGTAATGTCCCCAACAGTTGTCGGAGCTGGTATAGTCTTTTCTTCCAAGCGTAATGTTCTTAATGATTATCATTTTTTGACCAGATCCAGTTCATATGTAATGTCCCCGGCGGTTGCCCGAGATGGTATATTCTTTTCTTCCTGACCTAATGTCCTTAATGGTTGTCATTCTACAACAAGATCTAGTTCAAATGTAATGTCCCCAACGATTGCTCGAGTTGGTATAGTCTTCTCTTCATGGTGTAATGTCTTTATTGGTAGCCATTTCCTCGACTGTATCCAGTTAGGACGTAATGTCCTGAACGGTAGCCCGAGCTGGTATAGTCTATCTTTCGACATTGGTGCCCAAATTCTAGTTTTCATCTTGGGGTTAGTTCCAAAATTCAGATTCTCATTCTGAGGTTTGGCATAATGTCCTTATTGGTAGTCATTTCCTCAACTAGATTCAGTTTGGACGTAATGTTCTGAACGGTAGCCCGAGCTGGTATTGTCTTTTCTTCTTGGCATAATGTCCTTAATGGTTGTCATTTTTTGTTTATATCCAGTTTGGACGTAATGTTCCTGGTGGTTGCCCGAGCTGATATAGTTTTTTCTTCCTGGTGTAATGTCCTTAATGGTTGTCATTTTTCGACTAGATCCAGTTTAGACATCCCAAAGGTTGCCCGAGCTGGTATAGTCTTCTCTTCCTAGTATAATAGCCTTAATGGTTGTCATTATTCGACTATATCCAGTTCGGACATAATGTTCCCAGTGGTTTCCCGAATTGGTATAGTCTCTTCATGCTTTCATTACCTCTTTGAGTTGGGTGTAAGCCCCTTTTCCTTCCATCTTGATCTGATCTTCTCACTTATCTTAAACTCTAAAATCAAATCAAAACCCAAAATAAAAAAAAAAACAAATCTAAGTCTGACACAAATCTGAACACCTGAAGTTTAATAGTCTGAAATCCACCTTCTAGTCCCTAGCGAGAGTTCTAAATCTTTGGTTTCGATCGAAGGTTCACCAGATTTTCCCCAGCGGAAACCTTCTTCGATCTCTTTTTGCGTTATGTTGGAACGTCTGTGCTGATTTTGTTGATCTTTTTGGTCAACGCCTGTTGACCTCATTTTTTAGGTCTTCTTTTCTCTTCTCTAGATACCCTAGGATCTAGCCTTAAGATCTCTATTTTAACTCTCTTAGAGGACTAGACTAGGACTCACCTCCCTATAGAAATTCAAGTCATTTCTTCACTCTTTAAGTTTCATAAGGATGGTTTTAGATCCTCAATATTCGGTTGAGTCGATCAAAGCCCCGACATATTGAAGCTCAAATCGAGCTCCTATAGAAATTTGAAAGATGTAGGTGGACACTGTGGCGCGTGCGATGCTTGACTTACCACTATGAGCAATATGTTTGACTTCGGTCGTCGCTTATGTGAGGACTGGTCAATAATATACTCATTAAACGACTCTGATCGGGTCAAAATAATTTTATTTGTTGTGCCACATGTGAATCGAAGTTAATTTGATGCGATCAACGACAAATTTGTCTGGATGATCCCAGATGACAAAACGGACTACGCTATTGCGTCCGGGACGTCAATTTTAGCTAGGGAGGATACCCATTTTTTTTAGGATATCGTGCTTGTACAAAATTTGATATTTTCAAATAAAAATATATAATAATTTTTTTTTTAAAAAAAATAATTTAAAATCTAAATTTTAAACCTAATTTTTTTTCATTTCTCTTTTTCTTTCTCAAGTGTTCCTCCCTTCCTTCTCTCGAAATCCCTCTCGCCCTAATCGGACATCTTCTTCCTCCTCTATTCTCTTTCGGTTCTCCGGTCGCCTCTTCCCTCGCCGGTCTTAACCGACTTATGTCGCTGGTCGCTTCGCCGGTAATATTCTTTTCAATGAATTTTCCCGCCTAAATGCGTAAGCCCCATCGGTGAACTCTTCTCCTTCCCTCAACTATAAATACCCCTCTCGGGGGAGGATCTAGGGAGTTTTTTTCGTTTGACTGATTTGGGCATTTCTCTTGTTGGAGACTTGCTAGAAGTCATTTGAGGGAAGTTTTTGGGTTCGATTTTTTTTTATTCCTATACTGAAGAGGGATTCTGGCTGATTGGCTATTCCTTTTGGATTTGGCTTCTTCCATTTTTGGGATTTGAGGATTACTTCTGCTTACTGCTTTTAAGTTCTTTTGAAAACTTCTGGAAACATTCGGAAGTAAGTTCTCCTTCTCTGCTTCATGAGAATTTATATTCATGAAATGGATTCATGCTATAATATCAGGAAGTAGATAAGATTTTTTAACATTCCTTTAGAATGATAGTTGGTTGCTTGGAGAGATTACTTGCAGTTTTTTTTTTCTTGTAGAACTTGAAGTCTTCTATCCTATACGAGTTCTCGGTTTGATTTATATTTTTTTGAAATTCCCTTCATAGTCGGGTTGAAGTATAGGGTTGAATCATTTGTTTGCACGACAATAGGCTTAGCTTGCTTTGTGAGTTCTGGCTTCAAACTATTAAGCATTGGGAGTATTATTTTCTTTCTTTCTCCCTTCCTTTTCTTGCTCTCTATTTTTTTTATGGATTGTTATTTACTTAAGCAACTAGAATTCGGATTTGATGCTATGGATCATTGAATAACCTGTTGAAGGTCATGGTTTGAAAATACGTTTAAGACTCGGTTTCGATGCTTTTTGCTGTTCTTTGTTCAAACATATGCTGGAAGTCATTCTATGGCTTGAGAAATATATTTTGGATATGGTTCTTAACTTCCTTTGTTGCCTTTCTCTTAAAAAAAGAAGAAGAGATAAATTGGGAAAAGATATTTTAGCTTTGAAACTCATTTAAGAGCCACGTTCTTGTACCTCTAGCCACTTCATGCCCCTTCATTTGAAACTTTTTTTTTTTTTTTGAGATCCATGTATAGGCTTTGAACAATTATTTGGGGTTTGGTTTCGACTCCTGGACTTTGTTACGGTTCGGTTTTGATCCTACTCTTTGCTGGAAATTGATTCTTGTTTATGTTCACTTTTGGGGTTTGGTTTCGACTCCTGGACTTTGTTGCGGTTCAGATTCGATCCCTACTCTTTGCTGGAATTTGATTATTGTTTCTATTCTCTATTGGGGTTCGGTTTTGATTCCTGCTCTTTATTGCGGTTCGGTTTCGATCCCTACTCTTTGCTGGAATTTGATTATTGTTTCTATTCTCTGTTGTGGTCCAGTTTTAATCCCTGTTCCTTTCTGGAATTTATTTTTATCGTTTGAAAAGATATATATGGAGCTCAGTTTTTGCTCTCTTTGTTTCCCTTTGTTTAAATACCTTTTGGAAACCATTTGTTAGTTTGAGAAGTATATTTGGTGCTTGGTTTTTGAAGAAGTACATTTAGACAATTTTTGTGTGGTTTGAGGAAATTTTAAAATCTTATTAAAAACTCTCTTTGCTTCCCTTTGATCGAACATATGTTTGAAATTATTTTTCTGGTTTGGAAAATTACATTTGAGGCTCTGTTTTTTGTCCTCCTTGCTGTCCCTTATTTAAATAGTAGCCGGAAATTATTTTCTGGTTTGAAAATTATGTTTGAGGCTCGGTTTTTGCTCCCTTTGCTTCCCTTTGGTTAAATATGTGTATGGAAACTATCTTTATGATTTGGAAATCATTTGACAGCTTAGTTTATAGCTGAAATATAAAATCAATATTCAATTAGTGTGATGACCTTTCACCTCTAAATAGTCAACGGCTCTAACCCCTTTCAAAGTGCCTGAGAATTGGTATTTAGGAAAGAACATATACTACAAATATTTGCACAAATACTACATTTAGGAAAGAACAGATACTACAAATACTTTGCACAGATACTACACTTAGGAAAGAACAGATACTACGGGTTTTACATAGATATTACACTTGCACAAGAGATAGATACTACACTCACATACACATACACTACACTTTGATGAGTTCAGATACTGCATGTCACATACACATACACTACACTTCGATGAGTTCAGATACTACACTCTCATACACATACACTACACTTTGCTGAGTTCAGATACTACATTTCACGTATAGGTGCACAACACTTTGAGGAGTTCAGATACTACTCCGTCTACATATTCACTAAACGATAGGGTCTAAGACTGTCTGATTATAGGGGTGATTCGTTGGTGGCCTCTAGTTGATGTTGATAGGTTGACCTCGATATATCAATTGCCTGTGGGATCGAGATAAAGAGAAAAGGGGTCTAGTCTGAGTCTATCCCCAAATTGAAATCTAATATCACATCTTGAGACTTCCGTATTCTCATCATTTAACTTTTCTTTTATAATCTGCAAATGTTTACCTAACCCATTTATATCATACAATTGCAATCTGTCTTGAAGATTTTGCAGAATTTGATCAGGTATGCTTCTATTTATTTAATTTTCGTACTTAATTTTATGTATATTTCTTTTTATTTTTTATTATACTGTACTTTGCTACATGTCCCATGCATTTTCTTACCGCATCTTACAGCATAGTCTCTTTGTATGTTCTTTATTGTACTGTATACATTTACCAGTATTCATGCTTTAGTTATTACCTTTCTAGTATGTATGTTCAATCCCCTAAGATAGGCCATTCGAGGCATGGTTTTTTTTCTCTTTTCTTAATCCCTCTTCTCAGAATAAGACGATGACGTGGTCAATTGACGATTCATCTCCAGACAACGGTTGAGACAACTACTAAAGACGGAAGGATGAGCTTATGCAGAACTTCGATAGAGTTAAATAATATACCTATAGGATGTCGATGTTGTTTATTCGACCTAACGTAAATCATCACATTATCTTTTAGGACTTTCTACGATTTTCATATCGTACGACATAAGTTCTAAACTTTTTAGGATTCCGAGGTCGTCGTTTAGTACGACATAAATCCTCACATTTCCTCGGGTCATTTACATATGAAATGTAATTATAAGTCCCGAGCATCTAAATAATTTGCAAAACTAAAACATTACATAATTTCTCTTCCAAAGATGTAAAGTCAAACCATAGATTAGTAGGTTAGTTTGAGATGTCACTGAATATTCTTCAATATCTTCGACATCTCCTACTTTTCGTTACTTTGGATTCCGAAAATAATTGTTCCTATTTGAACCTATCCCATTTGACTTTCCCTATGAGCAATCATGGAAACTTGAACGTTGAATTATTGAAGATGAAACCTCTGATCATTATCGAGAGTTTTCTTAGGTGACTTCAGTTGTCTAAGATGTAATTAACTATAGAGGTTTGCTCTTATAGAGAATTTAGGAACGCTAATCTGGGTATTAGATAGAGAAATTTGTTGGCTATAAATTTCGCAGACCAAAATAACTTCATAAATTTTTAAGTTTAGATAGTTAAACCTACTAATAAGTGATACGTTCATCCTCCGAGATGATATATCATTTATGGTATCGTGCTCAGCTGTTTAAACTATTAGATATATGAGATCTATTCGGTCTCATCATTTAAAACAAAAAAAATAAAGGACATCATTTTCACAAAATTAAAATTACATTATATATATATATATTAAATTTTAAATTTTAATTTTAAAATCTTATTTTCGAAAGAAAAAAAATAGCCGACAATGTCAATACGTGCAGTGTGTTTGGTTAGCACACCACACCTATTGTGGGTCAATTTGTTGACCTCATTTTTTGTGAGGTCTTTCTTTCCTCCTAGTGCTTAGGATTTAGCCATAGAACTTTTCCTTTGACTATCCTAAAAGACTAGAGATGGAACCTGCCTATATAAAAATTCAAACCACCTCCTAGCTCTCTTTGAAATGTTATGTGGCTGGTCATGAACCATGTGGTCGGCTATTTTTCTTTCGAAAATAAGATTTTAAATTTTAAATTTAGAATTTATTATAATGTAATTTTACATTTGTGAAAATGGTATTTTTAATTTGGAAACTAATGAGACCGGATAGACCTCGTATATCTAATAGTTTAAATAGCTAAGCATGATACTATTAACAATATATCATCTCGATGGATGAACCTATCACTTATTGGTAGGCTTAACTATCTAAACTAAAAAGTTTATGACTCTATTTTTGTATGTAAATTTTATAACTGACAAATTTTCTTATCTAATACACAGATTAGATAGGGATTGTTCATAGGAAAAGTCAAATGGGATAGGTTTAAATAGGGACAGTTATTTCCAGAATCCAAAGAAGTGAAAAGTAGGAAATGTCGAAGATACTGAATAATATTCAGTGACATCTCAAACTAATCTATTGTTTGGCTTTACGTCTTTGAAAGAGAAATTATTTGATGTTTCAGTCCTGCAAATTATTTAGATGTTCGGGACTTGTATCTGTATGTCATATGCAAATAGCCCGAGAAAATGTGAGGTTTTATGTCATACTAAACGACGACCTCGGAAAGCCTAAAAAGGTTTAGGACTTATATCGTACGTATATGTGAGGATTTACGTTGTGCCAAATGAACAACCTCAACGTCCTATAAGTATGTTATTTAAATCTATCGAGGTTCTGCATAAGCTTATCCTTCCATCTTTAATAGTTGTCTCAACCGTTGTTTGGAGATGAATCATCAATTGGCGACGTCGTCGTTTTGTTATGAGAAGAGGGATAAAGAAAAGAGAAAAAGAAAAAAAAAACATGCCTCGAATGGCCTATCCTAAAGGATTGCACAAACTAAGACCCAATAGAGAGAGCAAAATTGAGAACTTAAAACCGAATTCCAGCAAGAAGCAGGAATCGAAATCAAATCCCAATAGAGAGAGCAAAATCTAAGACCCAAATTCCCAATCATAAAGCAGAACTGTAATTTCAAATTCTCGGCCAAAATAAGCCAAACCAAGCCTCAGCAAAAGAGCTAGCAAATAGAATAATGCTTTGCATACAACTCAATTAAGAACAGGGAATTGAAACAAAACTGTCTTTACATAAAACTGAGCTCAACATCTCATGAAACCAAACCGAATCTCAGACAAAAATGAAACTAGCATAGAGGCTAAATTGACTTATCTAAGAGAATAAAACTGAGCTTCCATGTTAAAACAAATCCATCAAGGAATCTAGACGTAGTATAAGCCGATTTAAATCGTCGAATGGTTATTTCAATTATATCAATGATTCAAATAAAAGGGTAATAAGAAGTATAGAGCCAGTCCTTCAAATTATATCTTCGCAACAAAATATAATTCCCAATATACAGTCGAACAGGGGCGAATGAAGTGACGTAAATACAGTGTTAATTCATCAAAACCAAGCTTAAGAATAACCACAACAAAGAAATCTAACCTTGATTTCTTCTTAGCTCAAGGAAATGAAAGATTGAAGAAGGATCACGAGATAAAGAAAAAAAACTTCCAACGGAAAAGAGAACCTCGGTATTGTATTCCTCCGAAGTTTCCAGAAAAAATCGCCCCCATCTTCTTCTCCCATGAGATATTTATAGATAGAGATGAGAGAATGACTCACCGGCGGTGAGCATCGGGATGGTGAGAAGAATCACCCACGAAGAGTAAAAATCCCAACGAGATTCAAAATAGGAAGGTTATCGGACTCGTTTAGGCGGGAAAGTTCTTTACGACAGGCTACTGGCGAGGCTACCAGTGAGGCCACCGACGACGAAGGCTCGGAAAGGGAAGGGATAACCGACAAACTGGCAAGAGGCTCCACGGCTCGGCTAGGGCAAAGAACAGAGGTGCGAGAGAGTGAGATTTTAGATTTTAAGAGATTATCTTTTATAAAAAAAAAACTTTATCAAATATATTTTTATTTTATTAAAGAAAATATTAATAAAATATTAATTTTTTTGTGATACACTCGCACTCGGAGTCCTGACAAAATGGGTGTCATTCGTAGCTAAAATTGATGTCCCGGACGCAATAGCGTAGTCCTTTTCATCATCCGGACAAAGTCATCGACGATCGTGCCAAATTGAATTTGATTCGCGCATGGTGCGATAAACGAAATTATTTTCGCCCGACCGGAGTCTTTTAAAGAGTAAGATAAAAATATTAATCGGTCCTCACATAAGCAACAATCAAAGTCAAATACAACACTCATAGTGGCAAGTCAAACAACGCACGCGCCACGGTGTCCACCTACGTCTTTCAAATTTCTATAGGAGCTCAATTTGAGCTTCAATATGTTGGCTTTTCGATTGATTCAATTGAATATTAAGGATCTGAAACCGTCCATATGAAACTGTAAAGTGCGAAGAAATGGCTTGAATTTCAAAGGAGTGTGGGTCCCAGTATAGTCCTCTAAGAGAGTCAAAACAGGAAAATCTTAAGACTAGATCCTAGGTTATCTAGAGAAGGGGAAAAGAAGACCTCCAAAATGAGGTCAACAAATGGACCCCAATAGGTGTGGTGTGCTACACAAGCACGATGCGCCTATTGGCGTTGACCAAAATGATCAACTTGATTCCTCAAGAATGTCCAAGTGACCATACTTGGGACAAATCGAATGTCAAGTTCGAAGTGAGGTGGAGTACGATTTTTGCTGGGAATGAGTAAATGAATTTTCAAACTGTTGTGGGATTTAAATTTTTAAATGATTTCAAACGTTAATTTTCAAATTATATGCAAAAGAAATACTCAGAATTCAGCTATGACATTAAAGAACGTACGGAGAAAGGAATCAATATATGATCCTGATCCCGCAGAATGTGGAGAAGATAGATAAAAAAAAGGACTATATCAACTTAGAATACCGTTGGGGAAGTTACATCCGAGCTGAAGCTAGTCGAACAAAAATATATTGTCTATTGTCTTAGGATTTATTACGAGGTTAGAAGTAAAACTCCATACCCAACCTAAGCAAAATAGAGGAACTAGGACAACTCAGAATACCGCTGGGGAAGTTACATCTGAGTTAAGAGACGACAGGAGAATATATGTCACGCTAGGAAGGAAAGCACTGGGACTCACATCCAACCTAAGTGGTGACAAAAGAAATATGTTTGCTACGTTGAGGAGGAAAACACTGAGACTCACATCCAACCCAAGAGGTAGCGAAAAGATCAGATTGAGAAGGAAAGCGCGGGGACTCATATCCAACTCAAGAGTGATCAAAGGAAATATGTCTGCTACATTGGGGAAGAAAGCATTAGGACTCACATCCAACCCAAGAGGTAGTGAAAATATCAAATTGAGAAGGAAATCACAAGGACTCATATCCAACTCAAGAGCTGATCGAAGAAAATATGTCTACTATGTTGGGGAGGAAAGCACTGAGACTCACATCCAACCCAAGAGGTAGCAAAAAGATCAGATTGAGAAGGAAAGCGCGGGGACTCGTATCCAACTCAAGAGCTGATCGAAGGAAATATGTCTGCTACGTTAGGGAGGAAAGCACTGGGACTCACATCCAACCCAAGAGGTAGCGAAAAGATCAGATTGACAAGGAAAGCGTAGGGACTCATATCCAACTCAAGAGCTGATCGAAGGAAATATTTCTGCTACGTTGGGGAAGAAAGCACCGGGACTTACATCCAACCCAAGAAGTAGCAAAAAGATCAGATTGAGAAGGAAAACGCGCGCACTCATATCCAACTCAAGAGCTGATCAAAGGAAATATGTCTGCTACGTTGGGGAGGAAAGCACTGAGACTCACATCCAACCCAAGAGGTAGCGAAAAGATCATATTGAGAAGGAAAGTGCGGGGACTCATATTCAACTCAAGAGCTGATCGAAGGGAATTAGAATTTAGGTACTGACCTCGAAACGAGGGTTGAAATTTGGGTATCAACCTTGAGAAGAAAATTTGAATTTAGGTACCGATCTTGGATAAAGGGAATCAAAATTTAGGTACTGACCCCGAAATGAGAGTTGAAATTTGGGTATCAACCTCGAGAAGAGAATCGAAATTTAGGTACTGATCTCGGAGAAATGGAATTAGAATTTAGGTACTGATCCCGAAACAAGGGTGTGTAGGAAGAATGTCGAAACATGTGACGTTTTGCAAAATTTTTAGAAAAGAAATTAAACCCATGGGGAAATCATTTAAAAATTCATTTCGGTCAATTTGTGATGTGAGGGAATAATCAAACAAAATTTTCTTTTGAATTTTCATGATGATCATTATATATATATATATATATATATATGGG
>NW_018164879.1:52551-106609 GCF_001263595.1 Phalaenopsis equestris
ATTATTATTCATTTATAAATTTATTTATATATATCGTTCTTTGCTCGCTAGCCTTTCTCAAAATTAGGGCAAATCAAATTTGTTTATTTTCTCAATCAATTGCCCAAATCTGCATTCATAATTGTGAAAATAAGTTCCAATATATTGTCTTCAGACTGTCATATCAAGAATATCATCTGATATCGAATACAATGTTGTTTGATTTCATGTAATCAAACATCTTCTAGAATCATTACTGTGTAGTTCATATATCAAAATATTTCCTCATTCACCAATATTGAAGATGCATGATTAAATCCAGTCTTGAGTATTATCTAGCTGCATTTTTTCATTGACAGTTGTGTTGAAATAGTAGGTTGTATAAAGACTAGCCTCACCTTCTAACATATCATCAGAAAATAGTAATGATTTCTCCTAGATATATATTGAGGTGTGTTGTCTTTAAACAACTTACAACTCAAAATGCCACAAGTTCTCAATCTCAGGATCGGGTCTGAACCGGAATGGTACTTTATCCTCATTCATCCGTCTGAGGGTTATTGAAACTCTTGGATATGACACTCCAGGGATGCAGTGTTTGGCCACATCAACACCGTTTCCCTTCAATATCAACACAGAGCCCACAAGCAAAGGAATCTCTACGGAACCCTGAAATTCTCCGTCACCAACGATCTGAATTTCTGTTCCAAACATGATATTGCATTTATTTATAAATGATACCATGCAAAATGACCTTACAAAATCATGATGATCGATGTGCGGGGGGATACAGTCTCCAACATATTAACTATACAGCTGTTTGGGATACAATCTGCTGGAAGTATATGCCAGGTCACCAATCGTTTGATTATCCTCTTGATGAATGATGGTAACGGGTCGACCTCATCGTGACGAATTATTCCGGGAGGATTTCCTTGTTTATCTTCGGCAAAATTGTAGCAGCAACCGTATTGGATCATAACCCTTCCTTTACCTCGTTTCTATTTTCTCGGCTCAGAATATGTCCTTCTTCTTAGCCGACCAACATGTCCCATTTCTTGCTCCAAAAGAACACGTTCTACAATGTCGTCTTGTTCACTGTTGGTGACACGTTGGTGTGCAGTTCCAACCCTTCAAGTATATTAACATACTTGCCCTGAAACCTTTGAAAATGCTCGAAATTTTGTTTTCTCACCTTTTCATATTTTTCCAATTCATGCTCTGGAATGATCTGCAAATGACGTGAACTGCTCACAAACTGGGGAACATAAGGTTCAACTTCCAGGATTCTTTCCTCAATCTTTTCTTCTTTGAAAATCACCCCTCCTTCAATTTTCATGGGTTGAGGTGGCATTTCAGCTGGCTGATCTGGGGTTTTCCCTTTTAATTTGATCGCCATCTGAGCAATAGTATCTTTATCCTTCCCTTGTTCTTTTAATTGTTCCAGCATCTTGTGGATACGGCAGTTTCGATTCCCCTTCTGCATACGAGTAAGTGTTGCCTTACCTTCTGGTTGATCGTCGGTAGGAGTAGCACCAACAAGCTCGCCCTTAGAGGTCATTATCATTGACTTCATCCGATTAATTGCAGCATTGCTTGATTTTGCCTCGTCGATTTTTTCTAATTTCCTTTTCTTCTCAGCAACGAATTGATTCTTATTTCTGAATTTCAGCACAGACTTCTGCTTGCAAAACTCATCTTTGTTTACCATGGTTAAAGCTGAGCTTTCGTAATCTAGCTCAATTTGATCGAAGTTGAAATCCACCACGGTTAAAGCTGAGCTTTCATAATCTAGCTCAATTTGATCAAAGTTGAAATCAAATTCAGCCACCGCACCTTCTTCAAATTTCATCCTATCAAGGGTAAAACCATTGACATTCTTGATGTGAAGATCAGTCATCCTCCTGACATTCTCCTGCATTAAAACAGGAAAAAAATCTGTATGTCAGGCCGGGCTTTTAAGCAAGAACAATATGAAAATTTATTATATTTTAATTGTTTATATAAACATATATATATATATATATTTATATACATGTATATTACAAAATGTATTTCTTATGTACATATCTTAATTTATATTTATGTATATATATACATACATGTATACACTTATTAAGTTTATTATTATTATTTTAAAGATCGAACTAACATGAAAGGAGAAAGGAGAGAAACAAACAATAAAAAAAAATAAATCATATATCAAGTTATATATATAGAATATATTGCAAAATTAATTTTTTTTTTATTATTCAAATATTTTTTTTATTACAAATTTATGTTCGGACCCAGTAGCATTTAAAACACCGGTGCTTCTAAGAACAAGACTTTATTTCTAAAGTTCACTCTTTCAAAAAATCATGATGTGCAGTATTTCTTCAGATATCATCCATTAATAGAAAGCATAGGTCGTTCTACTTGGCAATTTATCAATTGGTAGGCTCCTCCAGAGTAAACCCTTTCAACCACGAACGGTCATTCCCATGTTGGTTCAAATCTACCTCCTATATTGTGACGTACAAGAGTAGGTCTTCTAAGGACAAGAACCAAATCACCAACTCTAAAATTCCTGGGGCAGACTAATTTGTCATGTGCTTGAATCATCTTGGCTTGATACAATTCCAAATTTTGTTGTGCTACCAATCATTTTCCTTCCAAACTTTCTAATTCTATTTTCTTCAGTAGTGATTTTGTTGGCAATGGCAACTCTGAGAGAAGGAAGTTGAACTTCCAAAGGTAACATAGCCTCGAACCCATACACAAGAGCGTAAGGTGTAGACTGGGTTGGAGTTCTGAACATAGTTCTATAGGCCCATAAGGCTTCTAATAACTGCTCGTGCCAATTCCTTTTGTTTCTGTCCAAGGTCTTTTTTTAGAATTTGGATGAGAGTCTTATTAAAAGCCTCGACCAATCCATTAGCTCTCAGATAATAAATTGTAGAATAACGTTAATCAATTCCGTGTCTTCTGACAAAATTATTGATCTTCGTGCTTTTGAATGCATACCCATTATCTGAAATAATTCTGTGTGGTATTCCGAAATGATAGACAATTTGGTTCTTGAAGAACTGTAAGACATGTTGTGCTTTTACTTCTCTCAACGATATCGGATCTGCCCACTTTGAGAAGTAATTAGTAGCGGCTAGAATGAACCAATGTCCCTTTGAAGATGGAGGGTCTATAGGACTCACCACATCTGTGCCCCAACATTTAAACGGTCACGACGCAAATGTCGGGTGTAACACATTTGGGGGGTGGTGCAAGACCACTCCATGTACTTGGCATTGGTGACAACTTTTGGCGATTTTCATACAGTCGGTCATCATCATGGGTCAGTAATACCCTAGTCTTTTAATTTTCATTTTCATCTTCAGACCTGACTGATGAGCGCCACAAAGTCCTGAGTGAGAACATTATCTATTAAAGCATATGATAAGACTCTCTTTTTTATTTGATATGCTACTGACTTATCATCTGGCAGCTTTCCTGTTTGTAAAAATTCTGTAAAAGGTTGACGCCAGTCTTCTGCAGTTTCTGTGGTTGTCATTACTGATTCTTCTTTACCCAATTTGACCAAAGTATCTACATTGATCTGGGACAAGACCTGAAGTCCTTGAACAGTGATCTTAATTGAATCTTCTTGTGGACATGCAAATTTCTTGGCGAGTTTAGCCAAAGCATCGACGAGAGTATTTTCTCCCCTTGGGATTCTGCATATTGTCACGTTTGGAATCTGTTCTAACAACTTCATTGTATAACGATGATATTGTTCCAATTTAGGCTTCAAAATACTGTATTGACCATTAACCTGTTGAATGATTAGCTGTGAATCTCCGTAAATGTTATTGTCAGTAATACCAATTAATATTGCTAATTGTAGCCTGTTATCAATGCTTCGTACTCTGCCATGTTATTCGTGCATGGTTCTGTCAAATGATAGGAATACCTTAACATCCCCTTTTTCGGTGTAATGAAGATTAATCCAATCCATGCTTTACTAGGTATTATTGCTTGCAATTCTTTATCTTTTTGCACTGAAGAAGCCCCATCAAAATATAGTTCCTAACGTCGAGTCTTGGAATTTTCCACATCCATTATCTGTTCATTTGGGAAATCATCATTAAGAGGGGAACTAGCCAGTAATGGGTGTGCCGAGAAGAAATTTACTAGAATCTATCCTTTCACAGCCCGTAGTGGAACAAAAGTTATATCAAATTGCAATAATATCATGGCCCATCTTGCTAATCTACCGAAAAGCGTTGGTTGGGTCATGCAATGGATTAAATTTTGAGATAAGGTTGACTTTGTGAGAAAGCATGTAATGATGGAGTTTCTGAACTGCGAAGATTAAAGCCAAACAATGTTTCTCGATCGGGGGATATTTCATTTCTGCTGGAATTAAACGACGGCTTAAGTAATAAAGAGCATTCTCTTTTCCTTCATCGTTGACTTGGGCTAAGAGAGCTCTGAGGGAATCATCCAAAGCTGCGGTATAAAATATTAAAGGTCTGCCTGAAATGAGCGCTGCCAAGACAGGAGGTGTCATTAGATATTGCTTAATGCTCTCAAAAGCATGTTGACATTTATCATCCCAAATAAACTTTGCATCATTTTTAGTCAACACGGAAAAATGTTGACACCTTCCTGACAAATTAGAAATAAAGCGTCTTAAATACGCCAACCTCCCTTGAAAAGATCGTAATTATTTTAAATTTTTAGGGGGTGGCATTTCCAAGATGGCTTTAATCTTACCCGGGTCAATATCAATCCCGCGGTGACGAACAATAAACCTTAAAAATTTCCCAGAAGTCACACTGAATGCGCACTTTACTGGATTCACTTTAAGGTTAAATTGTTGTAACCGTTCAAAGACAATTCTCAAATCGTATAAATGATCTTCTTTCTGTTTACTTTTGATGACCAAATCATCCACATAACATTCCACCTGATTATGAATGAGGTCATCAAAGGTCCTTGTCATCGCTCGTTGATATGTTGCACCAACATTCTTCAATCCGAAAAGCATTACGGTATAACAATAAATTTGAATTGGCGTTCGGAAAGCTGTAAATCTTTTATCTTATGGAGCCATTTTTATTTGATTATACCCAGACGATCCATCCATGAAAGAGAAAATTTCATGAGATGATGCAATATCCACCATCAATTCTGGAATTTGAAGAGGAAATTCATCTTTTGGGCATGCTTTATTCAAATCTCTAAAGTCCACACAGATATGAATTTGCCCATTTTTCTTCTTAACTGGTATTATACTAGCCAACCATGTAGGATATTGTTTCTCAGTGTCTATTAACTTCTTGACTTCGTTTATAACTTGTTGTTCAATATCGAGACGCATTCTTCTTGAAGCTTGCCTAACTGGAATAGTCATAGGATCTAGGCCCAATTTATGTACTGCAACTTCTAGCACTAATTCGGGCATTTCCTCATAACTCCAAGCGAAACAATCTTTGAACTCTGTCAACAGCTTAATCATATTCATAGATTCTTCTTCACCAAGTAGAGAGCTAATAAAAATTGGTCTCGGTTCCTTTTCGATACGCTGGTTAATTTCTTGTAACTCATCTACTATTGATTTAATCTCTTATTTGAATTCTTGTGGGGCATCCTCAATTGTAGACTCTTTGTAGTTGTTCAGAGCTTCTAAACAATCTTCTTCATGTCCATTAATAAAAACTAGGCAAAATTTTGTGTCATCAACAGGTCCCACTGTGCCGAATCCAAAACCTTGCTTGGAATTAAAGGCTTGATTATCATTGTTCCAGAATTTCTCAAAGAATCGTGATTGATTTTTTTACCATTGCTTAGGTACCAAACCGTGCTGAGCAAGATTTTGAAAACAAGGCGAGTACCAATCAACAGGTAATTCCATTAACTTGAAAGAAAGCTCATCTTCTAGTTCTACATTGATTTCAGAACTAGAGGATGAAGAACCGCGATGAAACTTAATTGCTTTCATACCTGCACTATATACTTCTTTAACCATCTGACCCTCAATTTTATGAGTAGAAATCAGGGTGAGGGCCATATTTTGTACATAGTAATTAAGCCGATCATACATTGAACCATAATCATTTTTCTCTTCATCTTCTAAATCAATTTCAAAAAGAAGTTTCTTCTGGTTAATCGTCATTGCTCCTTTCCTTATTTTTTCATCTTCAAAACTGTCTTCCAAACCAATGTTGATGATTGAACTCTTTTGTTCAACAATTTTATCGTTCCTTCTATGACCTCGTCCCCGGCCTCGACCTCGGATACGAGTTCTAGAGGAACTCTCACCATCTTGTTGTAAGGGGGTAATAAAAGATTGTTGAATCGGTATTGGATGACCTTGTATTTGTATATCTTCTGAACCCCTTATGTTTCTTGTAATATCGTCTTGAGGTGTAACATTCTTTTTCAGAGGAGTATAGTAAGTGGCATCTTCATGAATACCCACTTCGTGAATTGAAAATGGATGTAGATTTCCCTTTATACAATATTCTTGTCCTTCCAAACAATACTTTATGCATTGATGTGGTGATGAAGGAACTAGACTATTCTCATGAATCCAGGGTCGGCCCAAGAGAGCATTGAATGAAGTCTCAGAATCAATGATATGGAATTTTGCAGTTGTTACTAATTCGCCAATTTTCATCAATAATGTATTTGATCCAAGAGCTCTTTCCCCTTTCTTGTTAAAGCCTCTTAACATCATCTTATCAGCAGTCAATTGTCTTGCATCTATGTCCAAATAGGCCAAAGTCTGTAAACTCATTATATTAATGGATGCCCCTGGATCCACTAATACTCTAGAGAGCATGAAGTTGCCGATGTTTATAGAAAAATACAACGGACGATTATGATCAACGGTTCCAAGTAGCAAATCATCATTTGTGAATGTTATTTTTGCTTGTTCTCTTAATGAACAAACCTAATCCAAGGAAGTACTAGCAAGTTGAGCTAAACAAATTTTTGGATCTAGCAAAGCCTTTATTAAAGCCTCTCTCATTTCCTTTGATAGAATTAGGGCATCGTATATACTCAACTTAGTAGGTAATTTCCTAAGATGGGCTAGTACATTATAGTCCACCTTAATGCTTGTTTCCTCATCTCCCTTTTGGATAGGTATTTCATCGATCGGTGGGACTGGATTATCCTGAATAACTGTTTGTTTCATTGCATCCTTTGGACCCATTCTAGGAGGCAATACTTTTTCGCTTCTCAAATTTCTTTCTCTCACTTTTTCTGAATCATGACTTGACTTTGGAACTGCCTCTACATGAGCAGGAGTAACTGATTCTTCTAGGATTCCTTACAAATCTAAAGACTCTAACTCTATCGCAATCGTCGTTTCGTGAAATTGAAAGATGGGCGCATCGTCTTCTGAATCATAATAATTATCATCAATATTTTCTTACAACTCACCGTCACGTGTGTCAGAACTTTGTACGATTTAATAATCATTAGAAAGATTGAGATTAGTATCGGGATTAGGTGAGTCATCCCCAATTATGCCATCAACAAAAATAGTCAAAACGTAGCCAAAGTCAAATTCCATATTATTACGTGCCCCTGGTGGAGCAAAGAAGAAATCATACAAAGTCAGTGGCTTGAGAGATTTCTCTCCCAAATCTGTAGTAACTAATCTTGGACGATCGAGTTTGATTTCACACTTTTTTGAATCTTCTTCTACCGAAATCGACAATACTGGCTTAACAGGTTCTCAATCTTGAATTGCAGCTTTTATTGAAGTATTCTGAATTTGATTCAGTATTTTCTTTGAAGACTTTGTCCAAACTGTATTCCACCCATCTTCGACTGCGTAAGGATCGATCGAAACAGTGGGATCAACTGAAACTGTATTGATTGAACCTTGTCCATGTTCTTTCAAATACTCTTTCGAGATCGTTATGTTCCCGTCCCTGAGATTATATTGCAACCATCTCTTGAAAGAAAAGCAATTCTCTAGAGTATGTCCAATCATTCTATGATATGGGCAATATAATGGGTGATCCTTCTTATCAACCTCATCGGGCTTCTTTGGTTCTGGCAAGTTGAATCCCAGTTTCTATATCAGATTGTTGAACATTTAACCAACAGCTTCATCTTTAAAAGGATATACTTTGTTCAAACGTTCTGTCAGGGTTGGAATTGATCTATTATTTGTCGGATAAGTGCTCTGTTGGGATGACTGTGTACGGTATTGCTGAGGAGGCTGATGGTTTAGTTGTGGTTGTTCAACTTTTATCTCTAATGGCTGCTTACCCTTATCAATAGTCGCAACAGTCCCGGACTTTTTCTCGAAGACTTTTGTGGGTCTCTGTTTTTCAAATTTCTCAATGAAACCAAGTTGTTTCGCTTCCTCTTGAAGACTCCCGGCCTTACTGAGTAATTTTTCAAAAGTTTTAATCGTGAACCCCTTGAGGAGGAAAGCAATTGGTCCATGAATACTCTTTAACAGAATTTCAATCGGATGTTGTTCTTGAAGTTGCGGTTCGCATTTCATGCTTAGATTCCTCCAACTCAGAATGTAATCCACTAGAGTTTCATTTGTTCTTTGTTTCTCGATCACTAAATCACCAACAGTGATATGGTGTCGAGCCCCGGCAAATTGTTTAATGAAGAGATCTTCTAATTCTGCAAACGTCTTAACGGAACCATTTGGTAATTCCGCATACCAATCAAATGCCACTCCTGATAGGCTACTGACATACTGTCGGAAGAGTAGAGCATCATTTCCCCCTGCATTTTGCAACAACTGGCGCAAAAATGTGCCACATGCTGTCGAGGGTTTCCTGTTCCATCAAAAGTTTTAAACAGAGGTGGTACAAAACCCTTGGGATATCACAACATCAAATTGTTCAGGATATGGTCTACCCCTTAGAATTGATGCACAACCTTTGGATTGTATCAAGGTTTCTTTCACCTGCTGTTCTATCATACTTTTAATGTCCTTTTCCGGTATCAAATTATGGACATGATCTTTCTTACCCTGTCCCTCTTTATTAACAGAAGTAGATTCCTTTTTGTTATCATTGATCTATACCACATCCGGTTGGTTTACCTCAACAGGCACTATCTTTGGAGACTGTGGCTGACTTTGTAAAGTCATAATAGCATCCATCATTGCTTCCATTTTTGCTTTCATGTACTCCATCTGCTCATCTTTTTGCTGGATAATCTTTTGTAATATTTCCACAGCACTCTCCTCTCTTGGTTCTTCTTGTAAGGATGAAGATGCTCTGGTTTCCACCACATTTATCTCGGTGAAATCTTCATCCATATAATCAGTCAAATCCTCTTCATCATCCAATTCATCTTCTCTTTCTTTAGAAAACTGCTTAATGTCTTTTATGAGCTTTTCTAGCTTTAATTCAATTGGGTCTTTCTTAGACACCTTAAGATCAGTCTGTGACAGCTGACAAGCAACGTTTTCAACGGCGATTGTAGCGGACAACACATCACATGTGGAATTTTCCATCATGGGCTCTTTCGTATGTGTTGGTTTAACAACCTTAGGTCGCCACACCATCTTCTCAGATACGAGTATCTTGGGGTTGAGTGACTTATTGGTGACATCCATATGCTGAGAATCGGCGGGCCCCCTAGTGTCTAAACCAGACACTTCAATAGGTAATCTCTTACTGTTCCTTGATCTTTCTGACCATAAGGGCTTATTCTGTACCCTGGGTACACTTATCCTTGGCCCAAGACGATATTTAATGGGTTTTCGTCCCCTAAAATTTGGGGAAATAATGGCGGTAGGAGTGACGGCGACAGAAATGGGAGGAATACGGGCTCCCAAACGTTGTTTAACAGGAATCCTGGGTGGTCGTGGAGTGGCAGAGGCGGAACTTAAATGACGATCATCTGAACGGACTTTTCGAGAGGTTTGCAGCAGCAAACCTTCTCGTCTTTTCTCAAATTTCTTCACAGTTCGCGAAACGAACCTATCGTTTTTCAGTATATGTCTCCTCATCTGGGGTGACACAACACCTCCCATCCTATTGAGGATTTCATCAACAGAACACCTTTCTTTCTTTGTCAACTTCTTAAAGACCATACAAACTCAAGTTAACGGTACAAATCCTTTGGTTTGTACTTGATTATAACGGTGGTAAAATTGAGATGGTGCAGCAGCAATTATCTGGACGTCCTCTTCATCAAGAGCAGCACACAATGGATGAAACCTGCTCCCTCTTAAGACCCTCTTAAGACCTCTTAAGAGAGGGGAGGTCTCGGGTAATCCAACTTCTTCATCTTCATCCAAGGAAATTGAGGCAACAACCTCTGCAGCTTTCACTTTCTTGATCTTGGCTATTTTCTGATTCTTGTTCCTTCTCTGAGTCCTGGTCAGAGTTGCGGACCTCGAACTAGACTCTATTTCAAACACAGAAGGTGCTGTCAAGAACGTCGAACCCTCTATAGCGACAAGCTCTTCATCTACCTGAATCTCCTTCCCTTTGAGTCGAGAGGGGAAAGTGACAGGTGTAGTTACTAGAGCGGTGAGGGTAGTAACGGTTGTCTCCACGGTATCCTTGAAAATTTTAGCAATCTTTGTAATAGTGGCAACGTTCTTCTCAGTTGACACCCTTTTCAAAGGTGGGAACTCATGTGTCGATTTCAGGTTAAATTCCACTATGGGCTCCACCATTTCAGGGGTTTTATTTCTCAGTACAGCGACGGTAATGTCTCCAAACTTAATGTCAGTATTGTCAAATCCTTGTCCAAAGCGAATGACGGCTCTGTCAGGCAGCTCGTTCTTGTTTACAACCAAGTCCATTCCAGTGTTGAAGGAGAAGATCAACTTTGGTGTAGTCATTTTCTGTAATTTCAAATTTTCAGAAATTAGACTCACGGTGCTTGCAGCCATGGTTGCAGCAATTTAGGATGACTATCTTAAATCAAATCAAATCATTCAACTCGGCGTCTCTTTTGAGACTTATCCGAACAAATTTCTTTATATAAATACATCTTAAGCTTTATGTATAGGTTTTAAATAATCAAATCAAAATGTCATAAATAGAAGAAAGAGTAGGATATGTAGGACATGTGTTCGTGATTTAAAGAGAAAGCTTCTCGAATCAAACTCACTCCTACGGATCGTCTCCTAACATCTCACACCTATTGGGAATCCATTCTATTTAGAATTTAAGGATTCTGGAACCTTTCTGTTTATGGGTGATTAAACAGTGGCTCCAAAATCAAAGGAAGTTGACAGTACTTGCTCAAAGAAGAAATGAGCAAAGTACGTCATCGGAAGAATGATAGTTTGACGCACTAGGAATATGGGCACACTACCGATGTTTGAAAACAAAACCTCTTGATCAGAATGGAAAGAGGAACTAGTCCCCAGCGGAGTTGCCAGAAATTGTCGGCTATTTTTCTTTCGAAAATAAGATTTTAAAATTTAAATTTAGAATTTAATATATATATATATATATATATAATGTAATTTTAATTTTGTGAAAATGGTATCTTTTATTTTTGGAAAATGATGAGACCAGATAGACCCCATATATCTAATAGTTTAAATAGCTGAGTAAAATACCATAAATGATATATCATCTCGGAGGATGAACGTATCACTTATTAGTAGGCTTAACTATCTAAACTTAAAAACTTATGACTCTATTTTGGTCCGCAAAATTTATAGCCGATAAATTCTCCTATTTAATACACAGATTAGATAGGGTTTAAATTAATCTGGGTTCTTAAATTTCCTATAGGAGCAAGCCCCAATAGTTAATTACATCTTAGATAACAAAGTCACCTAAGAAAACTCTCGATAATGATCAGAGGTTTCGTCTTCAAGAATTCAACGTTCAAGTTTCCACGATTGTTCATAGGAAAAGTCAAATGGGATAGGTTCAAATAGGAACAGTTATTTCCAGAATCCAAAGAAGTGAAAAGTAGGAAATGTTGAAGATACTGAATAATATTCAGTGACATCTCAAACTAATATATGGTTTGACTTTACGTTTTTTAAAGAGAAATTATTTGATGTTTCAGTTCTGCAAATTATTTAGATATTCGTGACTTATATCTGTATGTCATATGCAAATAGCCCGAGAAAATGTGAGGTTTTATGTCGTACTAAACGACGACCTCGGAAAGCCTAAAAAGGTTTAGGACTTATATCGTACGATATGAAAATCGTAGAAAGTCCTAAAAGATAATGTGAGGATTTATGTCGTGCCAAACGAACAACCTCATTGTCCTATAAGTATGTTATTTAAACTTATTGAGGTTCTGCATAAGCTCATCCTTCCGTCTTTAGTAGTTGGATGACTCGTCCATCGGCCACGTCGTCGTCTTGTTCTGAGAAGAGGGATAAAGAAAAGAGAAAAAGAAAAAAAACACATGCCTCGAATGGTCTTTCCTAGAGGATTGCATAAATATACTAGAAAGGTAGTAACTAAAGCATGAATACTTGTAAATGTATACAGTACAACAAAGAACAAACAAAGAGACTATGTTGTAAGATGCGGTAAGAAAATGCATGGGACATGTAGCGAAGTACAGTACAGTACAAAATAAAAAGAAATATGTAGAAAATAAAGTACGGAAATTAAATAAATAAAAGCGTACCTGATCAAATTCTGCTAAAGCTTCCAAAACAGATTGCAATTGTATGATATAAATCGGTTAGATAAACATTTGCAAATTATAAAAGTAAAGTTAAATGATGAGCATATGAAAGTCTAAAGATGGGATATTATATTTCAATTTGGGGATAGGCTCAGACTAGACCTCTTTTTTCTCTATCTATATCCCACAGGCAACTGATTTATCGAGGTCAACCTATCAACATCAACTAGAGGCCACCAACGAATCACCCCTATAATCAGACGATCTTAAACCATATTGTTTAGTGAATATGTGAATAGAGTAGTATCTGAACTCATCAAAGTGTGGTGTACCTATACATGAAATGTAGTATCTAAACTTATCAACATACATTACATGTTTATGGGAAATGTAGTATCTGTGGTGCAGGGCTCAGTGTGTGGATATAGTGTCTGCATGTATAAAAAGGTGATATGATGATATTTAGATCCATCAAATAAAGGTATGTGGTGTATCTATATGTAGTGTGCAATGTACTATGTGATGTATGAAATGTAAGAGTAGATGATATCCAATGTACGCATGTATTAGTCAGGATATGGTGTCTACAATGTAGTGTCGCATCTGTTCTTTCGTGAGTGTAATATCGGTGCAATGCCAGTAGTACATGTTCTTTTGTGAGTGTAGTATTTGTGTAGTGTCTGTAGTATTTGTCCTTTTGTGATTACCGATTCTCAAAACTTTTGGAAAAGGGTTAGAGCTATTAACAATCTAGGGGTGAAAGGGCATCACACTAATTGAATATTGATTTTATATTTCAACTATAAACTAAGCTGTCAAATGGTTCTCTTGCATCATTGTCTGTTACCCCTCGTCTCGAACTGATAGGCCACCTCAATATTTCATATACTCATTCAACAAATTTTATACATTCTATATCAAGAGAAATGAGAGAAGCATCTATTTAAGCATTTCTATAACGTCCACCTTTTACTTCTAAGTTTAAACTTTAAACTTATACATATGATCATTACATGCTCTATCAATTTCCCAAGGAGAAATACGTTGTTGCCAAGTTCAAACTTATGAAATTTATGTAAACAGGAAGCCAATTCCAACAAGAGATTGAAATCGGCTCTAAATATATATTCCAAAGCATAAAAAAGGTCCAACAGGTATTCGAATAAGGAGCAGCAAAGAGGGCTACAACTAAGTCCCCAAATACATCTTCCATGCCATAAAAACTGATTTCCTGCAATACTTAAACGAGGAGGCAACCTAAATATATTTTTCAAACCATAAAGACTGGTTTTCGGGATATATTTAAATAAAGGGGAGCAAAGAGAGCAAGAACTGAAGCTCACATGTATTCTTTAAACCAGAAAAATAATCCCCAACAGGTATTTAGACAAAGGGAAGCAAAAAGGGTAAAAAAAAAGGAAAAAGAACTGAGCTCCACATGCATTCTTTAAACCAAAAATAGATTTCCAATATATATCTAAACAAAAGGGAGGTAAAGAGAGCAAAAATCGAGCTCCATATGTGTTCATCAAACCCAAAAAATGGTTACCAACATATATCTAAACAAACGGAAGTAAAGAGAGCAAAAACCAAGCTCCCATACAGCTACTCAAAACACCAAAAATATTTCCAATGTTCATACTCAAACAAAGGGGCAGCAAGAAGCAAAACCGAGCCACCAACACTAACTACTGAAAGCAAACAAAATATGACTCCACTATGTATTCAAATAGCAAGGGGAGCACAAAATAAAGCCCCTAAATATCAGATAAATCCATGTGCATCCACTTCAAACTGAAGAAACCCGAGAGACTCAAAACAAAAGCCCTTATCATTAAATAACTCCAAAATTTTCCTCTGAATAAAGTACAAATGAAAAGCTTAGAACAGGGTCTCCAAAATCAGACAAATCCAAATGCATTGATTACAAACTGAAGACAACCAAGAAACTCAAAACAGAAGCCTCAATTAATCAAATAAATTTGTAAATCTCCATATTAAAGCAATGTAGCGAGAAGATGGTAATCAAAAGAACTAAAACACTTCTCGAAGTTTCAATATACCTTCCTAGCCAAGAGAAACCGCAACCCAAAGGCTAAAACAGTTGAAAATCTTCTTGTAAAGCCTATGTAGTGACAAAAACTACTGACCAATACTCAACATAAAGAACCCACAAATAAGAACTCACAGCTAGGGACAATTACTGAAGAAAACCATCAACTAATGATTTCAATCAATGACTAAAGATCCAGCCACAACCAGATTATAACCAAGCCCAACAAATGCTAAAAGAATAATATAATTTTTTTAAAATTTAACTTAGTCTTAAACCAAACTCGTCCCAACATAGAGCTAAATCAAACCCAGCAATTGACAAAAAGAACGAGCCACCGCCAAGCTAATGCCGAGCCACCAAAGAGCTACCCAAATTATTAAATATTTTCAATACTTAATTTTAAATGAAGGGATCAAACATGTATTTAAACAAGAAACAACAAAGAGAAATAAAAATGAATTCCAAATGCGGTTTCAGCAATATTCAAACAAAGGGCAGCGGGGAGAATCCAAGATTGAGTCTCAAATATATTTTCAAATCATAAAAGGACTTATAGCAAGCATTCAAACAAAAGACAGCAAGGAAAACCCAAAACCAAATTTCAACAGAGAATAAGAACTAAAAACCGAATTCCAGCAAGAAGCAAGAATCAAAATCAAATCCGAACAAAGAGAGCAAAATCTAAGACCCAAATTCCCAATCATAAAGCAGAACTGTAATTTCAAATTCTCGACCAAAATAAGCCAAATCGAGCCTCAACAAAAGAGCTAGCAAATAGAATAATGCTTTGAATACAACTCAATTAAGAACAGAGAATTGAATCAAAATAGTCTTTACATAAAACTGAGCTCAACTTCTCATGAAACCAAATTGAATCTCAGACAAAAATGAAACTAGCATAGAGGCTAAATTGACTTATCCAAGAGAATAAAACTGAGCTTCCATGTTAAAGCAAATCCATAAAGGAATCTAGATGCAGTATAAGCCGATTTAAACCGTCGAATGGCTATTCCAATTATATCAATAATTCAAATAAAAGGGAAGTAAGAAGTATAGAGCCAGTCCTTCAAATTATATCTTCGCAACAAAATATAATTTCCCAATATACGGTCGAACAGAGGCGAAGGAAGTGACATTGATACATTGTTAATTCACCAAAATAAGAATAACCACATCAAAGAAATCTAACCTCGATTTCTTCTTAGCTCAAGGAAATGAAAGATTGAAGAAGGATCACGAGATAAAGAAAAAAAAAATTTCCAATAGAAAAGAGAACCTCGACATTGTATTCCTCCAAAGTTTCCGAAAAAAATCGCCCCCATCTTCTTCTCCCACAAGATATTTATAGGTAGAGATGAGAGAATGGCTCACCGGCGGTGAGCATCGGGACGGTGAGGAGAATCACACACGAAGAGTAAAAATCCCAATGAGATTCAAAATAGGGAGGTTATCAGACTCGTTTAGGAGGGAAAGTTCGTTATGACAGGCTACCGGCGAGGCTACCGGTGAGGCCATCGGCAACGAAGGTTCGGCAAGGAAAGGGATGACCGACAAACCGGCAAGAGGCTCCACGGCTCCGCTAGGGCAAAGAACAGAGGCGCAAGAGAGTGAGATTTTAGATTTTAAAAGATTATCTTTTATAAAAAAGAACTTTATCAAATATATTTTTATTTTATTAAAGAAGATATTAATAAAATATTAAAATTTTGTGTGATTCACTCGCACTCGGAGTCCTGACAAAATGGGTGTCCTCCCTAGCTAAAATTGATGTTCTGGACACAATAGCGCAGTCTGCATCATCATCCGGAGTCATCCGGAAAAAGTCATCAACGATCGTGCCAAATTGAATTTGATTCGCGCGTAGCGTGACAAACGAAATTATTTTGGCCCGACCGAAGTCGTTTAACGAGTAAGATGAAAATATTGACTGGTCCTCGCATAAGCAACAACCAAAGTCAAATACGACGCTCGCAGTGGCAAGTTAAACAACGCACGCGCCACGGTGTCCACCAACGTCTTTCAAATTTCTATAGGAGCTCAATTTGAGCTTCAATATGTCGGCTTTTCGATTGATTCAATTGAATATTGAGGATCTGAAACCGTTTATATGAAACTGCTAAGGGCGAATAAATGGCTTGAATTTCAAAGGGGTGTGGGTCTCAGTCTAGTCCTCTAAGAGAGTCAAAACAGGGAAATCTTAAGCCTAGATCCTAGGGTATCTAGAGAAGGGGAAAAGAAGACCTCCAAAATGAGGTCAACAACCTCCAGCACTTGGAAGATTAGGACCAACTTGTGAGGATTCGAGGATGAGTTCCCACTAGGTTTAGAAGCCTCAGGAACATCCATTATGACTTTCGTACATTCGCACACGAATATCACGATTCGGACGGTCGACACTTTAAGTATTGTAATTCACGTCACTCATATCTTTATATATTGCATAATTAATTGAAACTTTAATAAAATTTTGAAACGGTCGATTGTAAACTAAAATTTTGGCAAAAATTAAACTTGACGTATTTTTTACCCCGAATGACGAAACTGATCATGCGTGTGTTTGGAACATTGATTTTACGTAGGGAGAACATTCGTTTCGCCATGACTTCTCGGGCGGCTAAAAAAGAGTGAATTATCATTTTTGGGTCCGATTGTGGAAAAAGTAGTCCAAACAATCTCGAATATCGAAACGAACAGTGCGATCACGTCCAGAACGTTGATTTTACCTACGATGAACATTCATTTCACCACAATGTCAAGTTCAGACGAAAAATTTGCACATGATGATTATAATATTTTTATTTTTATAATAATATAATACTACTATTATTATCTATTATTCTATTGTAACTCACGTGTGCAGCTATCCAAAAAAAATCATATTATATTAAATGCATTGCACGCCTCTTTCTCTCTCTCCTATATATAATAATAACATATCGACTCTCTCCCGCGTGTCTCCCTCTTTTCTCTCTCTATCTCTCTCCCACGCCTCCTCCTCTCTCCCTTCCCTCCTTTCTCACGGCAGTCAACATAAAAAAAAAAAATCTTCTCTCTCTCTCTCCCATCCCTCTTCCATTCATCTTCTCACCTCATAGCCGCCTCTCTCCATCTCCCTCTTCTATATAAGAGCCAACTCACTTCTTCTACACCTCAAGACAGCCCCATTTCTCCTCTCCCTTCTTCTTCTTCCACCGGCGAACCTACTCCAGCGAACCCCCTCCGACTAGCTTCCCGCCTCAGCCAGGTACGTGTCCCCCTCCTTTTTTTTATTTCTTTCTTATTGTATATGCCTGATAACGAAAAAAAGGGTAAAATTTACATGTATGTCAGTCACTTTCTATGTATTTGCATGAGAGAGAGAGAGAGAGAGAGAGATTTACATGCATGTCACCCAAATTTCATACCACTTGTTTCTTACATATTTCCACATTCAAAATCTAAACTTTGATAATTTTATGTATGACACTCATATATTTATATTTATAACATTTCATTAAGAAAAATATAAAGGAATTTACCTGCATAACACCCTTATGGTTCAAAACTGGAATTACACCTTTTGTGTTATGTATGTGATATTAAAATTTAAGTCTTAAGTGGGTGATGACGTAGATAAATAGAAAATTAAGGGGTATTTCTGATTTAAATAATTACATAAACTTTAAAAATTCATAAATTGGTGTAGAAAAATGTTAAAAATAAAATAAATATACCCCTGTGCTCAGTAAATAAAGGTGAAGCATGTGAACTAAAAATTAACAATATTGCTTTAGTTAATTAAATGGATTAACATTGAAAATTCTTATTTTTGAACTAAAATAATTCCAGAAAATAAAATAAAAAACTTAAAAAATACAAACTCTTCTCTGGTATTTTAATTAACACATGAGTAGCAATTCAACAAAAATTTTTAAAGTTATTTGGATTGAATTAAAGGAATTATGAAGTTAAAGATCTCAAGGGTAAAATGATAATTATAGAATCTTGAACCCCAATAAAATTTTATGTCAAACCAAAGGGTTAAAGGGTAATATTGAACATAATTGACTCTCTAAGATGACTGAAACACAAAGGGTTAAAGGATAGTAATGAACTCATGATATCTTATAAAAATGGCAAAAGTTTAATTTCTCCAATTATTGAGGGTTGGAAGACGATTAAGTATGAAAGATTCTCAAGTAAGAGGCTTGAGAAAGGAAGAAAATAATTAACTAATTTGAAGCCTTAGATTAATAGTTAAACATGATACAATCAAGAATTAATATCATTTTACTTAAATTACAAATCTATCCTTAATGATATATGAGTTTGATAGTGAGTTATGATCGATCTGAAACTATTTAAAGGGATGGAAAAAAAGAACATAATTCTTCATAAACACTGTAGGCTCAAGTTCAATTAAGAGAGAGTAAATTTCCCTTAATTAAACTCACCCCTAGGACGATCACTCATCCAACCATCAAACAAAATAGTCGTTAACCTGCTTATGGGTTAATTAAGATATATTGAGCAAACTTAGAAGTTATTAAGTTCAAAAGGTTTAATTAATAGTTTAGTAAGACCAAAATGAACATAAAATGATCTAGAAGATTCCATGTTTGTTTAGAGTAATTCTCTGGACATCCTTGGGAGATTCCAAATATTTTAAAGGACAACTGGGTTTGCATGACTTGTTGAAGAAAATTATCCTGAAAACACAAACGATCATTAAAAATCAGACAAACCCCTAAAGAACCACCAAGTTATGGTTCGAGACTTGATTATTCACACAAATCAATAGAAATACCCCAAACTACTTATCCTACATTAACAACCCAATGCTCAAGCGTTTTAGTCTTTCATAAGGTATTTAAATCCTTGTGAGCGAATCACGATATTTGTTTGTGCCACATGGATCATCGGACTTGCGTAAGTCTCAAGTCTAGGTGGTTAGGGAAATGATGATAATGCTAATGTGTGCTAAAATGAGGGATACGATGTGGGATTTTAGAGTAATATATCTTACCTCAGTGACCTTTAATAAAAGGAAAGGATAAAAACCGATGATACTATTCAAAAATTTTTGTGAAAATGATTGCCCCCAATACTCTTAGGTCGTTTGTGGTCCTAACTTGATTAGATTGATTAACATGTGGACTGCACATCTCTACAAAATATTTTAAACAAAAGTCTCTTTTGCATGATAAAATTGTGTATGCATGAAAATTAAATTCAAATGAAAATTTGTAAATATCCACGGTTAATCACTTGGTTCGAGGTTAGGACTGCCCTTCATAGAAGATTGGGTTGGTAGCTCTTAGTTAAGGTCGGGAAGCACATAATTCAGATCTGAATCCCCACCTTAACTCATGTCTTACACCCAATTATGGTCTTCCATATGTGAATATAGGTTTTCTTTTTACTCGGGTGTTGCTACAACTTAATTTTCGACTTTTCTATACCAGATGCTTCCGTTTAATTCTCTGTAATTTATTTAATTCCTGCAAATATATTATGTTTTATGATGTTAATCATGCAGCAGAAGTAGCGAGAAGATGATAGTATGTATTTATATTTTATGCACTGTAATTTTATTTATTTACTTTACGACGTCTTTTTTTTACATGCATTTACTTACCTTGTTTGCAAAACTTTTCAAAACTGAAAAACTATAAAACTATTTCCAAAATTTAAAAACATTTTCAAAATACAACAAGAAAACAAAAAAAAAAAACTTTTTAATACGTCCTCTTGAATTTATGAGTTCTTCAGCAGTTGCTAACGAGATCTCCCTAGTTTAAATGAGCTTACAACTCGTTTAGACTAAGTAAATTCAAAAGAAAATAGTGGTACCGAAATAAAAGAACCGTGAAATCCTAATCGGTGTCACTTTAATCAAACTTAACCCCCCTATAATACTTGAACAATACAAAACTTGTCATTGAAATATACACGGTAAAGCTTTTTGAACCTTAGACCTTAAGACTATCGCTTCAACGAGGAGCTTAGAGATAACATCGTGGGCAACATGACAAGAATATATAGAAGAACAACTTCGAGTGAGCAAACGAGATTGTTATAAAAAAATCTCTTCTTAGCTTAAACAACAAGCCATTAGGTTTCAAGGTAGTCCTTCTAATACTATGTAAATCTTCAACTCATCTTTTAGGCTTTTGCACAATTGTGCAATTTAAGCCCTAACTCGACTTAGACTCCGAGGTTGTCATTTGTTATGACATAAACCCTCCTATCTTTCAGGATATTGTATTTGTATGACTGTGTCATGCAAATGTATGCCCTGAATAAATAAAATTGGTAGGATGAAACATCAAATAACATATTTTCAAAATTTAAGCCAAACAAATCGGATAGCTTGAAAAGTCATCAGGGTTTCTCTCGGATCAGTGACATCTCTTACCTTTCATTCCTTTGGATTTATGAAAATAACTGTTCCACTTTTGATCCATTTCATTTTGAATTTTCAATGTCCAATCTCAAAAACTTAAACTTAGAAAATTTTGAACGTAAAACCACTGATCTGAATCGAGAGTTTTCTTAAGCGGCTTCGATCACTTAAGATGTAATTAACAATAAGGACTTACCTCTATTGGAAACTTTGGAACCCAACTTAAAATAAACCCTATTCAGTCTTTTATATTAAATAGAGAAATTTGTTGGTCAACATGAACGATTTTGCAGACCAGAACAGATGTCATAGATTCTATAGTTTATTTAATCTAGTGTCTCACTAGCAAACAATGTATCCATTCCTTGGAATAGATGCATCGTTTGCGGTGTTGTGCTCATTTATTTAAATTATTAAATGTATGAGATTAGTTTGGTCTCGTATTTTCTTAAAAATTAAAATGCTACTTTTAAAAATTATATTTATATATTAATTTAAATTATATATTCAAAATTATTGACATCATGTTTAGCGGCCGACAATATAGTAGTGATGGATAGGCTCTAGTCTCTCACCTCTAGATTACTCACCGTGCCCTCTCTATAGGACCTACCAGTGACACTTAGTTTTAACTCTAAACTAATTTGATAAAAGAATCTAGTTTGTCACCCTAGAAACATCAATTCTACACCCATGAAATCTTATCTCTCTATTTATTTTCACTCCCCGTGGAGGATCACCATGACTCTTTCATAGTGAAATGTGGTACTCACTAGTTGGTGAAATCATAGCCCTCTCAGGTCTTTAAGTTTCTGAACAAATTTTAACAAGTGATCACTTTGTAAAATAAATTAAGAGCCGAGGAAAATACCATCACATTAATGAAATAAGAGAAGATATAAGTAAATCTAATTCCTAAACATTGCTTTCATTTCATTGCAAAAGAAAAGTAAAATAAAGACAATGACATAAGTAGTAAACGAATTGATAGAATGATATAATAAATTATGTGCCAACGAGGAACATATATCTATCTATCATCTTTCGAGTGTATAGGTACACTAAGTAATCTATTAGTTTTATGTAACAATTTGTCACCTAGAAGCATCTAATAGAAACAGATCATTAATTTATATTTCCTTAAAGTTACATTGCCGCCTAAACTATTTTACTAACCAACCAGTCAATGTGAGTTTACTCAAGTTATGTCAATGAATCAAATGATATATTACTCATCACATGAAAAAAAAAGTATTCTATCATAAAATAAATTTTGCCACTACTTCATAATAAAAGAAAATATTAAAGAAAACAATTCACAAAGCATGGATAAAGCATGGATAAAAAAAAATAAAAAACTTCATTAAATCAAAGCAAATACACTAGAAAGTGTTTACAACAATTACAAGATAATGAAGAATATAATACTTAATTTTTTTTCTCTGAAAGAAAAATAAAAATCTCTCCAACAAACTCTTTTACAGATCCATGCTCCCCTCATACAATTCCTTTACACATTTCTCTCAAAATCTCTCACCAATCTTTTTAGACATGATGGAAATCTACATCTCCATCTCCTCTCTACACTCACGCTAAAATTCTCTCCAAAATCTTCCCTCTAGACTCCTCTTGAGAGGCGTCAAGCCCCTCTTTTTAAAGAGACACAAAAAATCACCTTTTTCCAAGAGACACAACACTTCACTAGAAGAGACACACCCTTTCACTTCAAGAGACATACCTCTAGCTCTTCCAAATGTTTAGATTCATTGCATGGGTTATTAGGGCGTGCAAGCATCCATAACCTTCCAGAATAGCCCAAAACCACAAAAAACCATAAAAAACCATCCCTAGATGGTTTCTGGCGCCCAGGTGCCAGTTTTAGGAGCATAAGCACCACCTTCTCTGTCATCTGGAGCCAGTTTCGGGCGCCTAGGCGCCACCCTGCAGGCAGCTCAACCTTTTCGCCCCGTTTCAGCTCTGTTTCGCTCCAAATTGTTACATATATAAGATAAATATGAAAATAACATTTATTTAAAGTATAATTTCATTCAAAAACATGTAATAAATGTAAAGAAGATTAAACATAGAAAAATATAGTGAAATTTGTTAGGTCAAAATTTTCTTCTTTGCTTGTTTTGACTCCAAATTGCACCATTTTTGCTCCGTTTTCTCCAAAAATCTATTTCTTGTACCTGGAACAAAAAACATGCAAAATACATTCCTTTAAAGTGTAATCATAAAAAAATATGCATAAATGAACATTAAATATATATTAATAACATGTAATTTTCAAGTGAATCAACAAGTTATTCTACTCCTAAAAACCCCACATGCTCTCATATTCACATATCACCATTTGTTTAATTTGTTGAATCAATTTTTTCTTTCACTTCTCTTTAGTATTATTACTAGAAATTTTCTTGTACTATTTATAGATTACAATCTATTCAAGGATTCAAAGCTATTAAGTTATCATCGAAGTTCAAGAAAACATTGAATTTAGTATTACAATTATATTGGTAGTGTGTAGTAGTTTTTATTTGAAACACGTGTTATGCTAAAAGTTATTTTAAGTTCTATAGGGTTTTTTCATGCACTCAAGAATAGTGAAAGAGTTAAGCTTCTGATAGCAATTTTGTGCAGTAGAATCTTGAAAGAATGGAGAGCTTAGGTGTGGACATAAGCTAGTTGGGTGGCTAAATCATATAAATATATTGATGTCTCAAGCTCTAGATTTATATTTAGATTGTTACATTCCTTTTGTAAGTTACATCTGAGCTATTTGGTTTGCTAAAAAAAAGTTAAAAAAAACATTATATTCGAATATTTCAGAGTTATTTTTTTGGATGCAATACAATTACATTAGATTAATTTTTTATGTTTAGTTTGAAGTTAAATTTATTCAACATAAATCCCATGTGTTAGAGGCGGCTGTTTGGTTGGGAGGAGCGGGTGGCAAAGGCAACAAACCAAAACTAATGACGATGACAAGTGGCTATTGGTGATGACAATGACTTTGAATTGCATTGTATTTCATATTCTATGAGATTGATTAATTGAACTATAAAGTGGGCATGTATAAAATTAAATACAGACCTATTTTAGATTATTATTATTTAGTATTTTTGTTTTTACTTTTTTTAATTATATTTTTTTTATGTGTTTTATATGTGCATTTATTTTTTATTTTTTCTAAATAAAGTGATTTTCTTAAACACTAAAAAATAACTAATAGTTATTTTGAGTATTTTTATAAACCAAATGGGTTTGTTTTTAACAAAACAAATTTCAAGAGTATTGTTGTTTTGAGTATTTTTTTTTTTCATGCATTGGCCGTACAATGTTATCTATTTAAAAATTAAAATTTAGGAATAGAGTGGTATGCATGCAAATCTTCTATAATTATATGAAATATTACATATCACTTAATTCTTATATATCCACACATCTAATATATAACATTAATTTTTATATTTATGTCATCTTATTTAGCCCTGAAAAGATTTATTTTAATTTTTAAATGTTAAGTAGTGGTATTAGTCTTCATTAGGGCTGTCAAAATGGCTCGTTGTTCGCGAATAGCTCGTGTTCGGCTCTTTAAGAAGCTCATGTTCGACTTATTCGCTAAGTTAATGAGCCGAACACGAATAACACGAACTAATATTTGTTCGTTCGTGTTCGGCTGGTTTTGGCTTGAAATACTACAAATAAATTATATATATATTTTTGGTAAGTAGTATTTAAAAAAAATTAATTAACTACAAGACTACAAAGATTTATAATCAATTAAAAGTATTAATGAAGAAAATAGAATAAAAATTATTAAATTACTTGCCCCAATCTTTAACATCTTATGGCTACATGTTAAGATTGTCAAGATGTTTCTTTGTTCGCGAACGGCTCGTGTTCAGCTCGCTAAGCAAACAAATCAAACACGAACACACTTTTTGAGCTCCAAACATGAACACACTTTCTGAGCTCGAAATATAAACGAGCCGGTTTACACCCCTAATTATTTATGTAATATGAAAGATTTGGGTGTTATTAATGTAAAATTAAAATTTAGCAGTTACATATGTAAATACATAAGAATCGGCTGGTATTTATGTAAATTCCCCTGATTATATTTGTGCTGCCGAGGCCAATTTTCTCACTCCAGGCTGATAGTGTCTGATGCCGGTCACACCTTTGGCGTCGAATCAGTCGAGCTCGTCTCTTTCGCATCTTCGTCCCCCACTGCTCTCCCCCTCTCAGCACCTCCGCCTTCCCTTCCTTCCTTTGTTCTACCTTCTTTCCATCTTTCTCCCGATTCTGCAATTCTCATTTCTACAATTCTCTCTCTTTCCATTTCCCCTCATCACCCGAAGCTGAGGACAGCGATTTCGACTCCGATTCCTCCGAATCCACCTCCAACTTTCTCAGCCCAGATCTTCCCCTCTCCATCCACCTCCTCTCACAAGCCAAATCCAAGTTCTCGACGCATGATGAGGCCTTGTCCTTCCTGAGATCCTCATCTGTCGCCAGACCCACGAAGGGCTTGCTCTGCTCAGTGCTATGGGAGCTAAGGCGCGACTGGGAGTCTGCCTTCCTGGCTTTCCGGTGGGCTGGCGACTGTGCTCTTGAATCACCATGGGCGTGGCATTTGCTGATCTGGGTGTTGGGTAAGCAGAGAAGGTTCGATCTGGCTTGGATGGTTCTGCGGAGAATGCATCGGAAGTCATTGTCTACCCGCCGGGCATTGATAGTCATGATGGAAAGGTCTGTGTTCAATATACTTTTTCTAGGGTTTACGATTTGGGTGTTGATTTTTTTCTATTGAAAATTTCTGTGATGGAAAGATGAAGGCGTGTTTCGGATCTCAACCCACCGGATTATATCATTCTCAAACTTTTTGATGGGGCTGTTTGGCTTCAATTAGGATTTAGTAAATTTTATAAATCCAGATTTAGGGGGTGTTTGGTAGGATACTTTTAAGAGGATTTAAGTTAGATTTAACTTAAATCCAGCTAAACACAATAAACAGGTTAGACAAATCTGGCTTTAAGTTAAATCCAATTTTTGTTTTTTCCGTGTATTAAATCCGGATTTACTAAATCCAATTATAAGTTGGATTTAACCGATTTAGCACATGATTTTTTTTTTTAAATAGATTTATGGGGGTGTTTGGCAGGATACTTTTAAGGGATGTTGCCATAAAACTTTTTTGCAACTTCCAATCTTAAAGCATTGTTTTTCGTAATATTCATTCAACATCTGTTGCTCATCGCAATCTCCCATCTCTCTTCTGCTTTAGCACATATTGTTTAGCAATAGCACAACTTGATTAGAAATGAAATTAGAGAATACAATAAGTAAAAAAAAAAAAAAGCTATGGAAAAATGAAAAAGATGGATATATCCTATAATCCCTCTACGTAAAGTTACCATCACCCTAAGGGGGAGTTTAGTACGATACTTTTAAGAGGATTTAAGTTAGATATAATCTAAATCCAGCCAATCACAATAAACAGGTTAGACAAATCTGCTGTTAAGTTAAATTCAATTTTTGTTTTCCCGGTGTATTAAATCCGGATTTACTAAATCCAATTATAAGTTGGATTTAACGGATTTAGCACATGAAATTTTTTTTTAAATAGATTTATGCCGAATACATCAAATGGATGTAACCTTAATTGAACCAAACATCATTTCGTATTTAATAATATTTAAATTTAATAAATTCTGATTTACCCGATTTAGTAAATCTTATTTAACTTAAATCCTAATTGCAGCCAAAAACCCCCTTAGGTACTCTTTTGTAACCGGATTCTAAGTAGGATTTATGCAGGATTTAGGCTAAATCCTGACAAACAACAAAATGCACCTCCGTAAATCTCGAGGGGTTGTTTTGCTGCAAGTGGGATTTAGTTTAAATGGGATTTAGTAAATCTTGCAAATCCAAATTTATCAAATCTGAGAAGTGTTTAGTATGTTAGTAAATCTTAAGAAACTGTTTGGTAGAATTTAATAGGGTTTACCGGGATTTAGTTAAAAGAAAGTTTTTATGGAAAATAAAATAAATATTATACAAAATCAGTTATTACGTTCCAAGAATCATTGGTCTTCACTTGTATAACAAAAATTATATTATCACTTTAAAGAGAGTTTTTAAGTAATTATAGTAATATGTAATCAATTCTTGCATCTCATTGTATTCAATTAAATGATAAATTAAAGAGACATCAAAACATTCTTCATCACAACGAACTAAATGCAAACTTATCTCGGCTATCAAGAATAAAATTAAGGTGCATTTATATACATACCACGTAAACCTATATATTTACATATCTAACACCTAACCATTCATATTTATAGGCATGCCACTCAAATCTTTTCACATAAAAAATAACATCGTTACTATTTTTGTAGAAATGAATGCATGAAAATGAAATTAGATGCAAGAATCATTAGTATGTATGTAAATGCCAAAAAAAAAAAGAACAAAACTTGCATTCACTAAAAAAGAATGACTTAAAATAGTCGTATATATTTCAATAGTACTGGCTGAAGAAACCGATGCTATCATAGTAAAAACAAAAGATATGTTATCGTTTAATTTAAAGTATAATTGTGCAGACCATCTAAAATCATAAGAGTCCACGGAAGTTAACAAAGTTCTTTATTATCTCTAAACAAACATTCTAAAAATAAGGTTACAGCAGAATCATACTATAATTTTATGTTTACGACAAACAAATAAAATATGTAGGGCACAACTTAACAAAAAAATATAACTAATTTGCAACAATAAAGATAGGTCGGATTTCAAACATGAATGGAACACAATAAAAGACCGCTACATCTCCATATAATATAGGTGACGCCCAACCTTATGAAATAGATTAACGTCTTCGACTCAACTCTGTAAAAAATAGAAATAATAATAATTATATATTATCTTTTAGAAGAAATAAATATAATTTTCTTAATAATGGTTCTTACATGTGCTCCCCAAATATTGCTGGCTATTTCATGTTTTACATCTTCCATTGAAATCTCTCACCAACAGTTGTATGAAAATCTGGATTTTTATCGTTGCTTTCTACCTTACCATATTGATTATCATATTCCAACTCATTTTGCATTCTATTGAAATACAAATCATGCCAATAGTGGCGACCAATAGATTATGTGATACTGCGCCAACAATCAAAATATATGTTTTAACCGATATTGGAATTTACCCATATGTGTTAGCACTTGAAATTTTGCTTTCTAAATGCCAAAATTCATCTCAATAACATTTCATAACTGAGCATGTATGATTATAAAATTCTTATTCCACTGATTATCTTCTAGAGACACTATCACGATATTCATCCAAATGATAAAGGTAACTTCTGAACAGTGCCATGGGTCTGTCTGTATTTGCATATCCAAAATATTCCAAGTAAACTTTTTTATCTAGTGTTCTTAAGTCTCACTCCAATACCAAATGCAAAATCCTCATATTTGCAACAAAACTTTCCCAAACAGAACCTACACATTGAAACTGTCTATCAAAAAACATTATTGTCATCACATTCTAAGATATGAAACTCCTTATTTTGGAATTTATTTTGCAAAGCTTTGTTCATAACTGTCGGTATATGCCTATCAACTATTGCACCTATAATTTAAAGAATGGATAAAATTGTTGGTTGTTCCATATGAAAGGATGACATCCGTCTCGTTTGGTGACATCTTAATAGATTCTTTTGATTATGATGTTATTACATTTTAACACATTATTAAAATGTCTGCTAACTGTTTATAGGGAGTGTTGAAAGAACTCACATAGTTGCTTGTAGCTATGCGCATGTTCAACACCTTAAGAAAATTCCTAACTGCTCAGTTATGAGGATGTTTTTTCTATCATTTAACAGGCCTTTACTAACCAATAAATCTCTAAGTTGCACAAAAGATTCTGGAGAGAGTTGAAAGTAATTGTATGATCTTATATGATATCCTGTGAGAACATCTTTAATATACTGACACCCTATATACGACATGTCAAACATGAGACGACAAATATAGTTGTGATCATCTGATGAACTGTTTCTTTCCACAAATAATGGTGCCAAATCAGCTATCCCAACATGGATTTCTAAATCTGCATAATCATGTCACATATTTCATTAGAAATGACTACCATCAGATGATTAGTCATTGCTAGTTATAAAAAAAATGAAAAAATATAATATTGATAAGGGGGACAAATAATTAAATTTATTGAAGCAAATAAACAATTAAAAATTTAATAGAAAATTCCAGAGATAAAAAAGTGACTCAAGATTTTATGTTTGAATGTGATTTGAAAAAAACTACATACATAGGAATTGAGTGGTATGTATATAAATGGCCCTGAAAGTTATTAAAACATGTTAATTCCTTATCCAATGGTTGTCTATGTTTTTTTTGGATGAAAAATACAAAATTGCTTCCTTATATGATGCCTGAAAAGAAACTCAATCTTATCACACATACAAGCTTTTAAGCATCAAGAGAGATAACAAAAGTCTTTAAACTTCGATAAAAGAAAAACTTCCGCTTCAATCTTATAATAGCTTATCAAATACAAAATTAGAAATATAGTTCATTTTAGGCACAACCGAGCTTGCTTGACTCACTTAAACTCTTTCTACCTCATTACTGTAAACCTATATTATAAAACAACAAGAATTTCCTAAATACGAAATTAAATTACATTCATACAATCCAATTCGTATGAATTTACATTTTTAACATTTCAAATTTACTTTGCAGTATTGATTTAATTTTCTAATTCCTTAATATTTAATGCCAGCTCCTACTACAACTCTCGGCAACGTAATGACTAATTCCATGACACTTATAACATAAATTTGAGAAATTTCAAATTCAAATGTAAAGTATGTTGATTTTACATGTAGCATCTTTATTCACACATATAAAAATAGGGTCATATGCATACATGCCACCAGATTCCTATATATTTATATATCTAACATGTAAACTTTACTTTTTATTTTTATGTTTATAGCACCCATTTATACCACCCTATTCTCTCATATCACATAAAAAATACCACCATTTTAACTTGAAAAAAGTGAAATCCAATTTCTCATGCCGCATAGTAAGGTGGCATGTATGCAAAACTTAATGTTTAGGTGAAAAATGTAAATACATGGAAACTAAGTGGTACGTATGCAAAGCTTCCAATCAATTATCTAGAAACATGTATAACAAAGGCAATTGCATGCGTAGCATTTGTATAATCAGATAGAATTTGATATTCCTAGATCAGATTCGGTGTATGCATATATACATACAAAAAGAGAGATAAGCCTATGTTGACAAAGCACCCCTTCCCCTCCTAAATAAATTTCTTTTTTACATATATAGAATTCTGAAAATCTGTTAGTAGTAGTAGTTGTAACGACCAAAAAGGATAGGACTTCTATAGCAGCACGCATCCACTTCAGGAAGCATTATGGATTACTAAAATTTAAAAGTTAGTTTAACATCTCGAATCAATCTCCCAACGGCTCAGAAAAGCACCCTGCAACAGATCAACAACTATACATTTACAAACCTACCCACCCACCTGCCTCCCAACACCTTCACACGAGAACCCATTTCTTCTTTCTGCTATAAATGCAAAGTTAAGTGGCCAAAGGGCAAAGAAGCAGAGAAAAAAATACAGAAAAAACTGGTTTTTAGAATCTCAATGGAAGCAGAATATGGAGTTCAGGGGAAGGGAGCAAATGCTCTGGTTCATATCCAGGTGAGAAGGATCAAGGAAGAAGATGAGAATAGGAGGCATTGGTTTCTATCTCAGATGCTTGAGATGAAGCCCATGCTCGGAGAGCTCAAGAAACGGGTTAGACAGTCGCCGTTAGGTCAGACGAGGGACACAATCCGAGCTATACCGGTAGGGAACTGAAACGGGCCTGGGCCTGGATCTTCCAATAGGTCAGTCAAGGGACGCGATCCGAGCTATAAGGGTAGGGAGGTGAAACAGGCCTGGATCTTTCATGGGAAGAGAGAACTCCTAGTGCTTGATTTTTATTTTGAATTTTTGGGTATTTTGTATATAATTAGTAGTAGGATTTAGAAGCGTGCTTCCTCCGAATCCCTCCTACTTCATTGATATTGGTTATGTTTGATGCTTTTGATGCAACTATGAGGATTTATTTGTGTTTTTATATAAGATCTCAAGCTGCAAGGAAATAGCATTCAAATGATGAAAGTGCAAAAATAATCCTTGGACTCTTTGCAAGGTCATTTTTAGTCCCTGGGTCTAAGAAGTGTCAATTTAATCCCCAAATAAAGACGACGAATGACTATTTCAGCCTTAATTTAAAGAGTTTGGGAACTAATTTGACACTTTATAGACTCTGGGACTAAAAAGACCTCATGTAAGTAGTAAGGGGGCTATTTTTGGCATTTTACTCATTTTCAAATTCATCCCAATGAGCCACCAAAATGTAATCAGGTAAAAGCTCCTAGAAAACTAAATTAAAAAAAAAAGCAAATTCCAAAACCAGATTAAAAATACTTCCAAGTAGAAAAAGGTATTGTAAAATGATAAAAACAACTCACCTTATAAAGAAGAGAGCAGCTCATTACATTAATGAAACAAAGCTAACATCAGGCAGAAGAATTTTTCTTTGATAGCCTCTTAATTCTGCGAGAAAGATTCCGCATAACGTCGATGATCATCAGCTTCTTCTGCATCCTAAACTGTACTGCCAATTGCATTGAAGGGGAAAGGTTTCCTTTTAAAAGAAAATGCTCTGAGGATGTGGAGTGAAATGAGTAATTATGATGTCATTCCTGACATCGAACATTACATCACAATAATTAAAGGATTGGCGGCGCATGGATGGCTTCCAAAAGCTATGGAATTTTATGGTGAAATGAAATTGAAGGGATTTGCAACTGATCCTGAATTGGAACAGCTCTTTAAGGGCTTTCTTTCGAATAAGAAGAACCATTGCAGCAGAGGTTGAGGGATATAACTCCAGGAAACATGGAAGGAAGAGAATTCCTAGAGGTTTGAAACCTTGATAATTATATTTTTCATATGATTTGGTAGGCATTTTATCATATTAAACGCAATTTTTCTTTGATCCGATTGTTTGATAAGTTTTGCCTTTTCCTATTTGTTTTCCTTTTGGGAAATCCACATATGTACCACACAATTCTTATGGTTTTACATATCTGACATCGAAAGTTTGATATTCATATTTATAACATCTTGGTGCTATAAATCTAAGGATAAAAATGTGCATTTGGCTTTTATGAAGCTAGTAACAAAGATATTTTTGATGTCATGTAAATATTTGAGTGCTGTTAATTATAAGTATTAAAATTTCGGTGTTGGATATGTAAATACATAAGAATTGTGCTGTATGTATGTAAATGCCCCTTTTCTTATCTCGTATTTTTCTTTATTAGCTTTTATTCAATGTTTGTTGAGAAGTGATTAATCCATAGGCACATTTAGTGACTTCTATTATATCTGATTCATAATAGGATTTGTGTTTTTACTGTGTTATTATTTATGAAGAAACCAGTTGGAGGTTAAAGTATCGTACAGAGAAATATCATTGAGATTTTCTTTTTATTCTTCTAAAATTAAACCTTATTCATGGGTTGGAAAAAACTTAAGGCTGGTGAGGTTAAATGTTCATGAGTTATACATGAAATTAAAGCCTCGCAATGCATGCAAGGATAATTAATAGAGCTTATGTGCTTTACAAAAATTTTAAAAATAATATTATTTAGTTCTTTCAGTCTTCTTCCTCATAGACCATAAATTCAAGAACAAATATGTTGAACTATTAAACATCTGTGGTATCATATAATATTATTTGCTTCCACGCACCAAAAGATAATGATGTAGTAGAACATAAGTGTCATCACATTACAATACACACACACACACATTGATGTCTATATTTTGCATACCCTATGGGTTGTTACACTGCTAACCACCATACAACCTTATAAATCACCTATAATCAACAATCACAAAGCTTCTTTTGGCCTATCAAGTAATCTATAATAGACCGCCAACTGCCACCCTCTTCTACCCACGCATACCAAACAATCATAGTGAGCACGTAGACATATTATATTTGAAGAACAACAATTTTTACTCAAACAAATCCCCTCTAGCTTCGTCTTAAACTCAATTTCAATGAATCACTCTCCCCATTCACCCTGATTTTGATAACTCACACAAGACACAAAAACTCTAATATACATTACACACACACACACACACATTAAAAGCATATTATAGCACCATATGGGAAGTATTAAAAGTGCGAATCTTGTATCTCCCTCCGTTGGCCTCTTCAGAGAGAATGGGATGAAAATAAGTTATGGTCTATGAGGAAGAGAAAACTTGATTCAAAGTTTTAATAAATTATACATGCAGTAAATTGAAAGAAGTATCAAGTTTAGGGTCTAACTATAATCTTAAGAAACAATTGATTTGACATCAAGACTTTACACATTAGAAAACTTGACCTCTAAACTTGATACTTCTCTCAATCTTTACAATTTGACACTTCTAAACTTAAACCTGCTACTTCTTCGAGGAGCTTGGAGCTAACTTCATGGGCAACAATCTACAACAACACATCTTTTTCTTAGCATTTAACAACAAACCATAGAATTTCGAGGTTGTACGCCAATTGCGACATAAATCCTCATTTTATTTTTAAGTCTTTGTATGACTCTGCTATATAATATAAGTCCTAACTTGTCTTAGGATTCCGAAGTTGTCGTTAGTTACGATCTAAACTCTCACATCTTCCAGACTATTTGCGTGATCGTTTTTCATGAATGTAAGCCCTAATTAATAAAATTGGCAAGATGGAATGTTTAAATGATTTCTTCCTCGAAATTGAAGTCAAACCATATGATAGTTTGGGAAGTTACCGAGGTTCTCCAGATTCGTGACATCCCCTAATTCTTCTTCCTTTGGATTCCATAATAGATGTTCCAAATTTGAGTCATTCCCATTTCACACTTCTTTTATCTGATCTTTTTGAAAAGTCTTATTCCTTTGAACTTCTTGAAGATGATATCCACTGATTTTTTTTTAGAGTTTTCTTAGGTGACTTCCGTTAGTAATTAACTATAGGGGCTTGCCCTTATAGGAAGCTTTTTCGAACCCAGCTTAATATAAATCCTAGTTAATTTTTCATATTAAATAGGGGAACTAGTCGGCTTATAATAAAATGGTTTCGTAGACCAAACGGATGCCATATATTTCTTAGTCTATTTGATTAAGCCTCACCGTTAAACCATGTGTTTATCTTATGATTTCTTCTTTGAAATTGAAGTCAAACCATAAGATAGTTTGGGAAGTCAGCGAGGTTCTCCTTCGGATCCGTGACATCTCCTAGTTCTTTTTCTTTTGGATTCCATAATAAATGTTTCAAATTTTAGTCATTCCCATTTCACACCTCTTTTGTCCGATCTCTTTGAAAAGTTCTATTCTTTTGAACTTCTTGAAGATAATATCTATTGATTTTTATTGAGAATTTTGTTAGGTGATTTCGGTTATCTAAGATGTAATTAGCCAAGAAGAAACTAACCTTAAACCTCTTAAAATTGTCGACACAATTTTAGGAGGGGTTTTGTGGAAGCTGTCGGTCACCGAAATTGGAATCCCGTCATCCGCTTCGAAGGGACATTTAATTTATAGATATATATTTAGTTTAGAAAAATGTTGTCACCGAAATCGGAATCCCGTCATCCCATATCTTTCATAGTTTAAATGAAAGAGCTCGACACCTTAAGCTACGTATCTATTTTGAAAGATAAACACATGGCTTGACGGTGAGACTCAATCAAATAAACTAAGAAATGTATGACATCTGTTTGGTCCGCGAAACTATTTTTATTATAAGCCGACAATTTCCCCTATTTAATATGAAAAATTAAATAGGGTTTATATCAAACTAGGTTTGGAAAAACTTCCTATAAGGGCAAACCCCTATAATTAATTACATCTTAGATAACCGAAGTCACCTGAGAAAACTCTCGATAAAAATCATAGAGTATTATCTTCAAGGAGTTCAAAAGAATAGGGCTTTTCAACGAGATCAGACAAAAAAGTGTGGAAAAAGGAAATGACTCAAATTTGGAACATATTATAGAATCCAAATGAAGAGAGACTAGGGGATGCCATGCATCCAGAGGAGAACCTCAGCGACTTCCCAAGCTATTCTATGGTGACTTCAATTTCGGAGAAAGATTATTTAAGTGTTTCATCCTGCTAATTTTATTAATTAGGACTTACATCTGTGCGAAATGATCACACAAATAACCTGAAAGATGTGAGGATTTCGGTTGTGAAAAACGACAACCTCATAATCCTAAAACGAGTTAAGGTTTTTATTGTATAGCAGAGTCATACAAAAGTTTAAAGATGAGGTGAAGATTTATGTCGCACTAGGCGGACAACCTCGAAATCCTATGACTTGTTATTTAATGCTAATGAAAAGATGTGCTGTTGTAGATCCTTATGCTATTGTAGATTCCTTGCCCATGAAGTTAGCAGGCTTCTCGAAGTAGCAGTTTTAAGTTTAGAAGTGTCAAATTGTAAAGATTGAGCGAAGTATCAAGTTTAGAGGTTATGTTTTTTAATGTGTTCTCTAATGTGTCCAGTCTTGATGTCAAATCAATTGTTTCCTAAGGTTATAATTATTTAAATATCATAGGGGGGTTAAAGTTGATTAGAGCGACACTGATTAGGATCCCACGGTTCACTCGTTCCGGTATCGCTATTTTCTTTTAAATTTACTTAGTTTAAACGAGTTATGAAACCCATTTAAACTGGAGAGATCTTGTTAGCAACCACGTGTTACCTCCTCCGAGGGACTCCCGTAAATTCAAAAGAGCGTTTTATGTTTAATGACATTTCCAAAGATTTATAGTTACCTTTGAAAGTGTTAAATTTAAATTTGAAAATTGTTGATTAATTTTTAAAAAAGGTTTTATTTTACAGGTGAAGTAACATTCACAACCAAATATGTATAATATTTAAAAGAAAAAATAAATTGCAGCAAAAAAAATAACAGAAAGTTGCTGAAAGAGTAGCTTTCACAACATTTATATATATATGCAAGAAATTGAAACAAGAATAATTGAAGGTGCATCTAACAAACTCCAAGTTATGACACGGAACGTCCCGAAAGATTTTAATAGATGACTTTCTAAAACAAAATACAATAAGTTTAATTTGTCCTTCAAAATATCCAAGAGATTCCAAAGTGTTCGAGGGATGACTCTAGACAACCTTAGAAATCTCTTGAAATGTTTCTAGTTTATTTTGAACTTGTTATATTGTTCTATTAATCATCCGAAGATTGAAACTAAGGTTACCCCATTACCCTGTGAACATTGACATTTTAATTATCTTAAGAAAATCAAGGTAGTCACTTGGCATTCATTTGATAGTTGTATGAGTGGGTGTTCCAAATGACAAACTCAAGGTTATTAAGGACATTTAATACCTCAAATTAAAGTAGGACACAAAGTGTTTGAAAATGTTTATGGGCAATTCATTTATCAAACCTAATTCATTATTAAACCTCTTTTCAATTTCAATTTTCAAAGTAAATTCAAGATAATTAAATATTAAACGAAATAAGATTTCAATTCTCATTAATATCAAACTTAGTATATAACTACCAATTGATGAGCTTTAAGATAGATGAATTAATACTTCATAGCTTAAGCCCATTACTTCAGGATTATCCTATTGAATTGACTTCCAAGTTAAGATGATTAACAAAATTGCACCTATATCCTTATTATGAGGCAAGTGACAAGTTGGTTTCTACCATTTACCCTTTTTAATTTCAATCATCCAAAAATGTTTATTATAATAAATATTACCCTTTTACCCTTTAATTAATCCTAAAATTTAATTAAGGTATTAAATTTCAAAATTACCATTTTGTCCTTAGGGCTCCCCACTTCGTGACTTACAATGGTTTCAAAAGATCAGACCAACAAATAATCACAACTGATCCATCTCTTTTCTTGAAAATGAAACCGTTTTAAATTTTCAAACACACTAAATCATCATTTTGACTCTAATGAAGTTTGGACACAAGAATGTAAACTGAAAGGGATGGTAAAAAAAAATATCACGGCTCAATGGCCTAAAGAGAAGAATCCTTCAAGGTAATATAAATTCAGAAAAAGAAAAACTGAATGATTAAACATGCAAATCTAAGTGATTCTTAGAAGTCCTTACACCAAACAATTTCAAAGCTACAAGCATTTTTAAATATGTTTTGCATATAAACTGTTATATTTCTTCTTTTAAACCAAATCAAAACACAGCTTTTCTTCAATAATATATGAATTATCCCAACTGTATAAAAGAATAATATGACTAACCGGAAGGATTCATGACATTGAAGACTGCTCAATAGTAAGATTTAAGTAAGATTCATATAAAGAATAAATTGAACATTCTCAAACAACAAACAAAAGTAAAGACAGTCTCACAAATGTTGTTATTAGTTGAATTTAAGCAAACTCTAAACATTATTCAACTTTAATCCTCTCAAGCAGCAAATTGAAAGGTCGATTCAAACTCTACAAACTTTTAAATTTCACTTTCCTCCATATGAACAATATTAAACTCAATGTAGAGCAACACTAGAACCACATGAAATGAAAGAGGAAAGGGAGAAACTACCTCACTTGCTGCAAACCCATGACAAATGCAAGAATAGACCCAAAAAAATTTCTGCAACACCTCTTCTATCAAAGCTTCAACCAAACCTCACCCACAGAACTTCCAAAAGGCCTCAAGCACACAGAAGATGAACAAATCAAGGAAAATCCAATAAGAAGATTAGAGGAACTTTTGGTAACACCTTTACCCTCTTCAAAATTTTCGGCCTACCTTAAACCTCCCCCCATATAGGGTTTTTATAGCCAAGAAGGGAGGATGAGAAAATTCATTTGTTTTTATTAAATCCTAAATCCCTAAGCTCACCGAGTGATTTATATCAAAATCAGTTTGATTTCATATTTTGTTAAACTATATATATATATATATATATATATATACGAGATTCCAATTTTGGCGACCGACAGCTTCCACAGGCCAAAAAGTGTGAAATAAAAAAAAAGTGAAAATTGATTTATTTTTAGTAAATCTTAAATCCCTAAGCTCTCGCTCGGCCCGTCCCTTCTTCCCTGTCGCGAGTCAAGCTGCTGCCCTGTTCTTCTCTGTCGCACGCAAGCCTCTCACATTATGAACCCTGGCGCTCTCTTGTCCCGTCTCCGGTCTAGCCGATCTCGACGCCGACCTAGCTTGCTCCTGTCTCCACCTCCTCTGATGCACTGTTGAGCTTTCGCGTCATCTTCAACTCCGGCTCACCCTAGGTAAGTTAAGGTAGACTTCTTCCGCCCTTCTTGGCTATAAAAACCCCATTTGGGGGGAGGTTTAAGGTTGGGCGAAAATTTGGAGATGGTGGTGGTGCTGCTAAAATTTCATTTAATCTCCTTATTGGATTTTTTTTGATCTGTTCATCTCCTGTGTGCTTGAGGCCTTTGGGAAGTTCTGTGGGTGATGTTTGGTTGAAACTTTGATAGAAGGAAGTGCTGTAGAAATTTTTCTGGGTCTATTCTTGCAATTGTCTTAGGTTTGCAGGAAGTGAGGTAGTTCCTCCCCTTCTTTTTCTTTCATTTCATGTGGTTCTAGTGTTGCTCTACTTTGAGTTTAATATTGTTCATATGGAGGAAAGTGGAATTTAAAAGCCTGTAGGGTTTGAATCGACCTTTTAATTTTCTGCTTGAGAGGATTCAAGTTGAATAATGTTCAGGGCTTGCTTAAATTCAACTAACAACATCATTTGTGAGGTCGTCTTTACTTTTGTTTGCTGTTTGAAAATGTTCAATTTATTCTTTGTATGAATCTTACTTAAATCTTAATATCGAGCAACTTTCAATGCCATGAATCCTTACGATTAGCCCCATTACTCTTTTATACAGTTGGGATAATTCATTTATTCTTGAAGGAAGACTATGTACTTTGATTTGGTTTAAAAGAAGGAATATAACAATTTATATGCAAAACATTTTTAAAAATGCTTGTAGCTTTGAAATTGTTTGGTGTAAGGACTTCTAGGAGTCACTTAGATTTGTATGTTTAATCCTTTAGTTTTTCTTTTCCTGAATTTATATTGCCTTGATGGATTCTTCTCTTTAGGTCATTGAGCCGTGACATTTTTTTTTAACCATCCCTTTCAGTTTACATTATTGTGTCCAAACTTCATTATAGTCAAAATGATGATTTAGTGTGTTTGAAAATTTAAAAGTGTTTCATTTTCAAGAAAAGAGGGATCAGTTTTGATTTTTTATTAGCCTGATCTTTGAACCCATTGTAATGATTATCATTATAGATGTGATGAATATGTGGGGAAATTCGAGTGGAAATCTGAATTTGCATATCGTACATAAACTTCATGTCTCATATGGTTGTTTCCTAGGTGTAGATATATTGCATGAGGAATTGGCCTCGAGATACCTGTTGGTAAAAGAACAAAGACGGATTGAAAAGTTATCTGTTCTCACCCTTTTTTTTCTTTTATTTATTGATCGTTCTCGATTCACGTTTGGACAGATATTCTGGTCTTTTGTGATATGATTGTTTCTTTGATGGAAAGTAAGATTTATACACTATTGTTTTGCTGAAGTCTCTATTCTCATGAGCCCATAATTGTCATGCTTAAATCCTAAATTTGTACAAGGATATTGAAAGTTAGTTGAATGATTTCAAGTTTTGGAAATCTTAGTTTGTTTACATGTATAACATTGAAAACTTGATGAATTATTTCAGAATTGACAGGATTTACATGCTCGAGCTTTCATATTTACAACAAAGTAAACACAATTGAATGATTATGCATTTATATGTTCAATTGCTCGGATTTTGTGTATATATGCATAAATCTTCATCAAAATACAATTGGATTTATGTATTTAGATGATTAAGTTTTATATAGCTGTATGCTGAGTTGTATACTGAAATTTCTGTTTGCAACACTCATGAATTTACATACATACCACTTAATTCTTTACATACATAACACTTAATTCTTTACATACATACCACTTAATTCTTTATACACATACCACTTAATTCTTTACATGCATACCACCAACTTCATGTATATTTACATATTTGACACCTAAACTTAATATTTACATTCATACCACTAAAAACATTTGACTCCTATAAACTTACATTTTTAACGCATGAATTTCAGCTTTCTTCCTCTAACACCTTTATGAATTTGGGTGGTCTTTTTGTAAAAATTTGAAGGTTTGGGAAGACTTGATATGTAGCACAAGATTCTTGTGTATTTTCATATATCACATGTAAGCTTTCAAATTTACATACGCATCACTTAGGTGCTTTAAATCTATGGCTAAAAAGAATATATTTCTTTTTCGTCTTGTAAGGCAAAACAGTGATATTCTTGAGATAACATGAAAGGTTTGAATTGCACGCTTTGCAAGCCTGCAATTGAGGTGCTCGATAATCTTGTTTAATAGAGCCTCAAAATTTCCATGGCTTTATGAACATCTAGAGATGTCTATTTAGATGTTTGAGAAAATTTGAGAAGTGTTATGTTTTTACTTGTGAAAATTCAAAAGAAAATTTTAGTTTAGTGGTTCATGAAGACCCGAAATTTTTGTTATTTTTGCATATGAAATTCGATGGTTTGGTTTTATGGAAAGTTGAAAGTTGATAGCTTTATATGCGAAAATTCTGAAACTTTGACGAGTTGGCTTTACCCGAAATCTGAAGTTGTGAAAGTTGCTTTACACGAGTCGGGAGTTTATTTGGCTTTCTTTGAAATGGTTACTTATGTGTTTTGCATGGGTTTCAAATTCATTCTTTTGGGCTGGTTTCAGCTTTGTTTTGAAAGAGGATTTAGGTGCCGTTTCAGTGTGATTTTGGGACTGTTTGGGCCTCTTTCGATCTGCGGTTTTAAGGCTTTAAATATTGGTATTTGTGTTAAAATATGAAAGGTTTCGATGGTGTGATTGCAACATTTGTGTTTCAAAATTGAATATGTAAATATATAAGTGTTGCGGGCTATGAACATAGTCGTCGCATTGGTTCGGGCTTCTTACTGTTTCTACTTGCTTGAAATGTAGTATGGAAATGATACCATTTGGATTGATCTGTTTGCGAAATTGGAGTAAATGACACCCTTTTGGGTTGATTCGTGGAGCTCTGGGCCACATTTTTTAGACTTTTCGTAAGTCATTTTTGATGTGGTTTTGAGGGTTAATCCACCTTTTACTTCTTCAACATTTCAGGTGGATTGCTCCATCCTCTCTCTAACCCTATTTTTCTTCTTTTCTTTCTTGCTTCTTAGTTTGATTTAGGTGCTTATGTATGAAATATAAGTGCACATATATAGCCCTGATTATATATGAACCATCAAACAAGACTATAAGTTGGATGATTCATTTTGGGGTTTAAGGGCGTTGATGACGAAGGAACTCCGGTGGTAGAGTAGAATAATATTCCATCCTACGACATCGAGATCCAATCCAGGGGCCCGGTGAATTGTAGGATGATAATATTATTCACCGACACCAGACTAGCGGGGCACCCTACCCTTACCTTCTTAGGTTGTTGGCGATTTTACGCCCGACAGCGTGATCGACACGTGAACAGTCACATTTCTACAAAACTGGTAAAAACAAATATTATATTTATAAAAAAGTATTTTGACTACCAAATTGATACAATTTTCACTTATATGCATGCTAAATTTTGAGTATAAATTCGATAGTTCACTTGTAAATCACTTGTACCAGGCTAAGGAGTACTCTCCTAAATTGGTATTGTAGGAAACCCTTCTAGTTGAATGTCGGGCTCTATACATATGGTTGACCGATAGTAGCCTTTGAAGTCCTTTGAGAATGCTTAAATCTGAGCCCACCCAAACCTGAATGCTTATAGTCCACTACGGCTTTTTATTGTTTCACTTGTTATTTTCTTCGAGATTTCCTTGTGTTTTTTTAGTCAATTTTGTGAGTCACTTAAGTTTTATTTGATAAGTTACGAAGTGGAGAGCCCTAGGGGCAAAATGGTAGCTTTGGAATTTTAATATATTAAATAAATTTTAGGATTAATCAAAGAGTAAATGAGTAATATTGATCATAATAAATCTTTTTGGGTGATTGAAATATAAATGGTAAATGGTAGAAACCAACTTGCCATTTGTCTCATAATAAAAATATATGTGCAATTTTGTTAATCATCATAACTTAGAAGTCAATTCAATAGGACGATCCTAAAGTGATGGACTTAAGCTATGAAGTTATTAATTCACCTATCTTAAAGTCCATCAATTGATGGTTAGATAGTAAGTCTGATATTAATGAGAATTGAAATTCCATTTCGTTTAATATTTAATTATCTTGAATTTACTTTGAAAATTGAAATTGAAAAGAGGTTTAATAATGATGTGAATTGCCTTAATTGGGATTAGAAAAAAATGAACATAATTAATAAATATTTTCAAATAATTTTTGCCTTTAATTTAAGGTATTAAATGTCCTTAATGTCCTTGAATTTGTTCTTTTGGGCACCCACTCATACAACTAGCAAATGAAATGCCAAGTGACTATCTTGATTTTCATGAGATAATTAAAATGTCAATGTTCAGTGGGTAATGAGGTAACCTTAGTTTCAACCTTCAGATGGTTAATAAAACAATATAACAAGTTCAAAATGAACTCGAAACATTTCAAGAGATTTCTAAGGTTGTTCAGGGTCATCTTCCGAACACTTTGGAGACTTTTGGATATTTTAAAGGACAAATCAAGCTTATTGTATTATGTTCTAGAAAGTCATCCATTAAAACCTTTCGGGACGTTTCGTGTCATAACTTGGAGTTTGTTAGATGCACCTTCAACTATTCTTGTTTCAACTTCCTGCATATACATATAAATTTTGTGAAAGCTAATTTTTCAGCGGGATTGCCGAGAAGAGGACATGTACACATGAAGTTAGCTCCAAGCTCCTCGAAGAAGTAGCAGGTTTAAGTTTAGAACTGTCAAATTGTAAAGATTGAGAAAAGTATTAGGTTTAGAGGTCAAGTTTTCTAATGTGTCCAGTCTTGATGTAAAATCAATTGTTTCCTAAGTTTATAGTTATTTAAATATCATAGGGGGTTAAAGTTGATTAGAGCGACACCGATTAGGATGTCATGATTCCCTTGTTCCGGTATCACTATTTTTTTTTTAATTTACTTAGCTTAAACGAGTTATGAAACTCATTTAAACTGGTGAGATCTCGTTAGCAACCGTGGGTTACCCTCCTCGAGGGACTCCCGTAAATTCAAAAGAGCGTTTTATGTTTGTTTTAGATTTTTGAAAATGTTGATAAATTTTTGAAAAAAGTTGTTTTGTTTTGCAGGTAAAGGAAAGTACTCAACCAAGTTGTTTATAGTATTTTGCAGAAATTAAATAACTGTAAATGCATATCTGTCCTCTTTTTGGCATTTCCACTGAAAGATTAGCTATCACAATATTCGTATATGTATGCAGGAAACTGCAACAAGAATAGTTGAAGGTGCATCTAACAAACTCTAAGTTATGACACAGAACGTCTCGAAAGGTTTTAATGGATGACTTTCTAGAACAAAATACAATAAGTTCGAAAATATCCAAGAGATTCCAAAGTGTTCGGGGGATGACCATGAACAACCTTAGAAATCTCTTGAAATGTTTCGAGTTTATTTTAAACTTGTTATATTGTTCTATTAACAATCCAAATATTGAAACTAAGGTTACCCCATCACCCAGTGAACATTGACATTTTAATTATCTCAAGAAAATCAAGGTAGTCGCTCGACATTTCATTTGATATAGAAGAAGAGAAATCCTGTCGCCGGAATCTGTTCACTGAGTAATGGGGTAACCCAGTCTTGATATATATCTTATGGCGATCCTCGTCCTCCTTGGCGATCCCTGGCTTTTTTTATTCATTGCATTTTCGTCGAACTGTCTCGTCTTCATCCTTTTCATCTTCGTCGTCAGTCTTTCTACAACGGCTTTGTTTCGTCGTCCTGCTTCGGCTCTCTCGACAGGTCGTCTGGCTCGGGGGCGTCAGGTTCTTCGTCCTGATTCAGCGGCTCTCATTTCCTGCGGCTTTTGAGACTTGTTGCAACTCTCACTCGCTTCGGCTTTCACTCACTATGGGCTTCTACGGCTCGTCGTCGTCCCGAGAAATCGTGTTGGGGCGTCTCTTAGCTGTCCCTATATGGTTCTTTCCGTCTATAGCACAACACACAGAGGGGCTTTCCTCCGCTCCTTGCTCCCCGTTTGGTTTCGTAATTTGCTCTCTGCACCTCCATCTTTTGGGATGACTTTGAACAGATTGTATGCTGCTGCCCTTACGGGTGCCCAAGCCTCAGGTACACCTAAATCGTGTTATTTTCTTCATTTGTTTGAGTGAGAGGAGGGCATCAAGAAACCTTGTAGGAAGAATGAGAAACCTACCATTTTTTTTTTACAGAAGTTGAAGGTATTCAACTTGCTTCCTCCTGTCATCTGAATTTGATTGGGAAATTTTTGTATGATCATCCCAAAATATAGCTGATTCGTAAGGAATTTAAGCTTATGCATATTGTTGGAGAGTGAAAAATTGGACTTGTAGATGAAAGACACACACTTATTCAACTTAATAATGAAGAGAATTACACACGTTTATTTGCTAGAAAGATTATCTGGATTGATAACAAAACAATGAAAATTCTGAAATGACCTATGGATTTTGACCCATATACAGAACCACTAATCATTCTGGTTTGGATTCACCTCCCTGATTTGAAATTTCATTATTTCACTCAAAAAATATTTTACTCTATTGACTCAGTTTATGGTAAGCCACCTAAAATGGATATTTTTATTTTTAATCTTTCTATCTCATCTGAAGCCAAAGTACTTGTTGAAAGAGACATCACTTTATCCGCTTTTGAAGAGATTTGGTTGGACACAACACTATGGATATTGGCAAAAAGTAGTGATTGAGCTTTTTCGTTCTTGTTGTCCGAACTGTCGTATGTTCGACCACTCCAGTTCTCAATGCCACCATCTACACCTCCAACTTAGACCAAAAAAGCAAAGCGCTCCGCCATAGGCAGAGAATCCAACTCCTATTCAACCTCTAGTTATTGACATTATTGATCATCAAAAGCATACTTTTGAAGATGTCACTATCATGACAGTCAACCATTCAGTCTTCACAGAATGTCGTTGCCCCTCCGTCTTTGGAACCTCCTATCGTGGGGGCGAGGGAGATTCTTCAAACCCCACCTGCTCTATAACTTATCACAGTTATTACAAGTGACAATACTTCTACTGCTTCACTACCGCCTCATTAGGTCGAGCAAAATGTTAATGTTACTTAGGCTCATGGGGATCATGATGTGCAACAGCCTGTCTGGCCCCCTTTGGAACAATCCATTGATCAAATGAGTCAATCCTCAGATGAGGAATGTCAGGTCTACACATCTAGTAGGAAGAAGAAGAATGAAGAACTACTTGAGCGTAGGAATCTGATGGACGATACTTTGGTTACTTCGAGTAATGGTACGCACCTTAATAATCTGTTAGTCAGGTCCTTTCCGAGAACTAGAGGCAGAGAGAGGACTAAAGTGGAACGTCCCTAGTATTTTTGCGCCCTTGGTGGCTTTTTGGTTTTTTATCCTTTTGTATCTTTATTTTATTTGGAGTTGTGTGTGTTGTATTGTGTGAGTTGGGTCTTTCTTTAGGCCATCTCATTCAACATATCTGTATCTTTTTCTCTTTAATATATTAACCCTTGAACTTTTCCTATATATATATCTATATATATTGTGTGAGTTGGGTCTTCCTTTAGGCCATCTCATTCAACATATTTGTATCTTGTTTTCTTTAATATATTAGCCCTTGGGCTTTTCCTATTAAGATCATTTTTTATACAATAAGCCCAAGTCTTCCTAAGTCTACCTGTGCCTTTCTTAACATGTCAAATCTAAAACATCTACTCTCCTAATCAGATCATCAGATGGTCGACATTTAATGTGACCAAACCATCTAAGAACTCTCTCTAATTTTTTCCATCACTGGAGCTACACCAACCCTATCACAGATAAATTCATTTTGCATTTTGTCTCTAAGTGTAAAACCACTCATCCACCTAATCAATCTCATCTCGATAACACTTAACTTAGTATTATGCTTCTCTTTTAAAGGCAAACATTCAGCGCCATAGAGCAGTGCTGGTCTCACCGCCCTCTTATAAAATTTCCCTTACAGTCCAAGCCGTACTTTTCTATCATACAAAAGGTCAGAAGCTTTCCTCCATTTCAACCAACCAACTTGAATTCTACTATTAACATCCCCATATATATCACCATCACTTTGAACAACAGACCCGAGATATCTAAATCGTTCACACCTTTTAATAATTTGATCACCCAAAGTTACACTTCTATCCCTAGAGCTACGCTAATAAAATTACATTCCATGTATTCAGTTTTAGTTCTACTCAAACGAAGGCCTTTAGACTTCAATGTAGACCTCATCGTCAGCTTTTTCTAAATCAATAAATATCAAATATAGATCTTCCTTATTATCTCTAAACTTCTTCATCAAACCTCTTAATAAATGTATGGCTTCCATGGTAGACCTGCCCAGCATAAAACTAAATTGATTATGAGAAAGCTTTGTAATACGTCGTAACCTATGTTCAATTACCCTCTTCCATAATATTAAAATATGACACATCAACTTAATTCTTCTATAATTCGCACACTCTTGTGCATCCCCTTTATTCTTAAAAATAGGGACCAAAATACTCTTCCTCCACTCGGGCATCTTTTTAGTTCTTAAAATAATATTAAAGAATTTGGTAAGCCAAGAAACTCTCAAATCTCCTAAATGTTTCTACACTTCAATTAAGATATCATCAGGTCCTACAAACTTTCCACCCTTGGTTTTCTTTAAAGCCTCCTCAACTTTTTTTCTAACTAATGTGACGGTAAAAATGAAACATTTTATTACTATTAACGATATTATGATCACTAAACTCAATCCTATTTTAAGAAAATTCATTAAAAAATTTATCAAAGTAACTTACCCACCTATGTTGAATATCTTTTTTCATGAAAAACATTTTTTGATTTTCATCTTTAATACACTTTACTACGGTTAAATATTTACTTTTCTTTTCTCTTTGATTGGCTAGTTTATACATATATTTTTCACCCTTCTTAGTATCTAATCTATCATAAAGATCACTAAAAGAATAATTTTTAGCATCACAGATTGTTCTTTTAGACTTCCTACGAGCCGTTTGATGCTTTTGTCAGTTCTCATATATATATAACCGAGAGCAAAACCATGGTTGCCCTAGTAGAGACGACGAAGACGACGGAACTGTGATTCTATCGGCTTAATCGCTTCTCTTCGGCGTCTCCCACGACGACGTTCACGTAGCTGCAGCTCCTTGCCTCTCCTGTTGAAGTCGAGCACTCCAAGTCGTCTCCATTGTCGACAAGGATCGCTATTGCTGTCGTCGTCTGATTCCATTGATGACGGCGATTTCTCTCGTAGTCGTCTCCCGTAACTGACGACATCGCGACTGTCTCGTCTCCCATAGCCGACGACCACGCAACTGTCTCCTCGCCCGATAATGCCCGGTTTGCTCGCTTCTTTGCAGCCCGCCAAACTGTTTCTCTCCTGACTATGGGAGCTGGCATCGATGCTCCGTTCCTATGCAAATGCCCTTGCCGGTGACTTGCCCATTTTTGCTCGTGCCCCTCCTCCAAGTTCAGAGCCTGGTTTTGTTATCAGTAAGTCCTGCAATGTTCCACAATCGTTCTACAAGGTTCTTGAAGGTGAATCGGTCTACAAGGTTCTTGAAGGTGGAGGTGATCACACTTTTATTAAAAAGCTTGGAAAAACATTGGAAGTCTGCACTTATTCTCACAAAGGATGAGACCGATACTCTTGTGTCCTCTTGGCATTTTGCTCTTGTGGGGAAATTCCGTTGTGGTTACCCAAAATTGGAGATCATTAGGAAGGAGTTTGATGCTATGAAACTATTGGGCAGTTGACGCATTGACCTACTTGACAGTCGACATATACTTATTCAACTATCTCACGATGTCGATTACACTCGCATTTTCTCTCGAAAAGCTATCAAGATCGACAATTGTTTTATGAAAATTCTGAAGTGGACTGTCAGTTTTGTTCTAAAAGCGGAGTCCCCTATCATTTCAGTTTGGATAAAGTTTCCGGGGTTAAAATTACATCTGTTCAACATGGAAATCCTCTACTCTTTAGCAACTGCTTACGGTAAGTCTCTAAAGGTATATAGTCTTACGCTTGCTGTCACCAGATATTCTGTGGATTGTGTATTAGTTGAGAGAGATATCACTCAACCAACTCCGGATGAAATATGGATTGACACTATTTACAACGGATATTGGCAAAAGGTTAAAATAGAACCACATCCTCCATATTGCTCACATTGTAGTATGTTTGGCCATAGTTGTAATATTTGCTATCGTTTGCATCCTCATCTAAGGTCGAATATCGCTAAAGATCAGTCATCTACCATCCTTGCTGAGAAGGTGCAATTTGATCCTCTTTCCAACATCACAGCTCTAGATGAAGAACACTTTACTACAGGTACAGATCCAAATGTGCTAATACCACTTACTGAAGAAGCCTCACTTACATGCCAAGACACACGAGAGTGCTCTTTCGACCCGAAAGAATATTAGATGGTACAATAAGTAGTTGCCTCTAATATTCAACAACCTACACATTTTGCACACTTCAGACCATTCTGTTGATCAGGTGAGCCAATCCTTGGATGAGGAATGACAGGTCTACACGATGAGGAAGAAAAAGAACGGAGGACGACTCGAGCTCCCCTGAGGTTGTGTTATTTTTTTGGATGATATATTAGTTACTACTGACAATGACACTCATATGACCAATTTACTAGCTGACTCTGATTGCTCTTTAACTTCATGTATAGCTTAATGGATATTTAAGCATTTAAAAAACTGGAAGCTTTTATTCTGTCTCATTGCCCCCTTTCCTACAACTCTTCTCACATTGTTTGGGGTAATATTTCTATGGCTTCCATGAGAGAAGTTATTTTAATTTGCATTTTTTTGTTAATTTATTAATTTGTGTAAGCGCCTCATTTTTTATTCACATCAAAACAGCAATCATGTTGCATCAAAATTATTTTTTCGATCTACAATAAGATAAGGGGCATATTGTGCATGATTCTTTGTTGTTGAGGTGTATAGTCATTATCCACATTGCTAAGTACAGTTATTTTTTTTTAAACTTAGAAATATTTAACAGTATTTTCATGTTATATCATATTTTCCATTCATCTTTCCTCGATGTGATACAATAATGCAGGGCGACTACTATGTCCTAGTTGTTTTGTTTATTGTTTTTACTGTTTTTATTGTTTTTATTATTCCAGCACAGTTACATGTATATCACTAGTTCTCTCAGCATCTGGTCTTCCACCTTAGCAATTTTCATTGCAAATTTCTATTTCAATTGTGCTGATTTTGCAAATTGTTGTTTTTTTTAACCAGGTTTGTTCGCTTAAGGAAGACTAGACCAATCATCTGATGGCAAAGCCATGCTTCGTATAGTTCTGATGGCTTTCTTTACAAGCGGGGAAAGTAATAAAGTTTACGCAAATATTTTTTCATTCAAAGTGTCTTTCGTAATATAATGCTTCAATCTGATCCAGCAGATTTTATTTTCTATAAAAAATGCCATATTGCTTGCTTTCGAGCGTATAATCCTAATTTATGAAAGTTTATTAAAGGTAGTTATCCATACAAATAAATCACTACTCCATTCTTCCAAATATGACTCTGGGAATTTAGGTTGATTCCTCTTAAGATAGAGTTGACCATCCTTTTCGCCAGCAAGGAGAGTCGGTCAAATCGTCTTATTTCTCCTAAGAAGAGGGACTATACTCTTCCTTTTGAGGAAGATTCGATCAATTCCTCTTCTTTTTCAGTGAATAGTTGATTATCGTCTTCCTCTTAATTGATAGTTCATTGAATTCTTCCCATCTTTATTGACAGGCTACTAACCTCTCTCTCTCTCTCTACTTCTTCATGGATACTCGACTGAATTCTCTTTCCCCTTGATTTGGGAGGTAGGTTCATGCAATTTGGGCTTGGTTAACTGACTAGCCAAGCGATATGTGGAAAAAAATAGTTTACAACATTGGCTAACTTTATGTAGCCACATTAGACTCAAACTCGAGTCCAAACTCAAGCTTAGGGTTAGACACAAAGTAGACTCAGGTTAAGTGCAAAAGTTAAATTTGGTGTATGCAGCATACAATGCTACATGGAAGCTACAAGGTGGGCTGCATCAAACTGAAGTAGAGCACAAGGAGAGTTTGAATTTAAAATCCAACTATCTTTAGCTAGAATACCCCTTCTTGAAAAATTAAGCCAACATTAGGACACCCTTCTCGAAATGATGCATACCCATTCTCTTCTAGTATTTCCCTCTAATTGAGCCAAAAGAAGTAGGAAGAAGAATTTGGATGCTTTGAAGGAAGGACCAACGAGGCAAATATCATGGCAAGGAAAGCATGAAGAAGCATGAAAAACTAGAAAAACAAGGAGAAGATACAAACAAGAATAGATGAGGAAATAGGCTCAAAAGAATATTTTACCAATATTTTTGAAGCTATCCTTGCACTTGTTAGTGTCCGATATCGAGCTTTTTTCTTTCTTCAAGATAGCAACTATTCTTTCCATCTTCAAAGAAAGTCAAGTTCCATCTCTCCTTAGGACAGTCTACTATTCCTCATTAATGAGAATTGTTTGAATTCTCTCCCTTTTTAGGGAGATCTTCTACTTATTTTAGGAAAGAGTTGACTATCAACTCTCTCTTTAAAGGGAGCCAACCAAATTCTCTTATTCTTCAAGGAAAATTAATTGAATAATCTTATTCTCTTTTTAATGAAGAGTAAACTATCATCCCGTTCTTTAGGGAGAATTGATGAAATCCTCCATAGGGATCCTTTAGGTGGAGTAGTCAATCCTATCTCTTTAGAGAGAGTTTACTTGAAATGCTTCGCTTGGGTGAGAGAGCTTAAAATTGTTGCTTTAAGTTGGAAAATGTTTAGAGTTATTACAAGAAATCTTAATACTCGTTGACTACACCTACTGTATTTTATGATTACTCTGACATATGCAAAATAACAATAAAAGAAGAATAGGGAACATAAGAAATTATAAAGACATCAACATTTACAGATTATAATTTTTTTTGAAAATAAAAAAAGTAAAATGACAATCATTTAGGATGAACTTCATTCTATAGGTTCATGGAAGTCATCTGTTTAGTCGTGTCAATTTCCATGACTTGCCAAATCTTCTCTCGTTTGTAAGCTCTCATGAACAGGAACTGCTTCAATCTAAACTTGAGCAGCCAAATTGGCAATTTTGACTGCATTTTTTATAGTTTCTTTATTTTATTATTTTTATTACGGCAACTTTTAAGAGATTGATTTCAACTTTGACAAATTTATTTTCCTCTCGGGCATTTCTTGGGATCTCTCTACTTCATTTAGTCCAAATTTAGGCAAATGGGTGGAAGAGGTACAAAGGGCAATCTGTTGCTAAGTTTCAAGGCGGTTTGTCATAATTCTAAGATGTTGGTAATTTTTATATGGAACACATTTTTTATGCTTATGAGCTTTTGGGCAGTCTTTCTCTCACTCTTTTGGAGTAAAAGGGATGCTTTGTAATATAGAGTTTTAAAGGTAACCTTTATTAATTAACTAAAGATTTTCTTTATATAAAATTTTGAACTATTGAGGCGTTATATTAGATTTTGTGGATCAAGATTTTTATAGATGCATGCTTTTATGGTTAACTTCTTAGGTGTGGTAACTGAGAACACTTTTGTTTACTGACATATTGTGTGCATTGGGTTGATGTTGGTTTATTTTTTGTTTTATGAATTGAGATATAGTGGGGATAAGTGGATAATCCAATTAAAATCATGTTGCTTTGTTGTCGTTTGATGACTTAGTAGACTCTATTTATTGATGATAGAGGGCTTGAAAGTCATATAATCTTATAAGTTTGATTAGCAGTTGACAAGTGTCCAAAATGGAGTTATGTTGTATTTTTCTTACAATTTTGTTTCATTTTTATGATTTATCATTGTATATGTTGTCTATTTATGCAATGTGCAGAAATGTTCAAATCTTTTGGAGAAGAAATGAAAATTTTGAACCAAGTATTCTAGAGTTGCATTTGTTTCGCCGTAGTATTAGATTGAGCACCTGATAATTGAATTTGATGATAGAAACTCGAAAGCACGGCATTGCAACATCAGATGCAAGCGCCTCAATGCTCAGACCAGCAACGCTCGTGCACTAGGAAGTCGGCATCGTCACAACAATGCCTGAATTCAAAAACCGAGAGCATGCAACACATCACAACTATGTAATGCCACAACTCCCACCATAGTGTCGTGACGCTATCTATAATCATGGAGTTCAGTTTGGACGGTTTTAGTGACAGTTTGGCCTGAATTTTTATATAAGGAGAGGCTTTTGAAGACTGCAGAAGCCCTCTTCAGTCTTCTTTTTAGTCAGTCTCTTATTTCTAAGAGTGTTGTGAGTATGTTGCACTTTTATCGAGTGATATTTGAGAAGGAAGCATTAGGAGTGGCACTTTGAAAGAAGGTTTCTCTTGGAGCAAGGATACTTTCTTTGATTTTTCTACTATTCTCTTTAATTTGTTAACTTATATTTTTAATTAAGATATATATGGTCTATTCACTCTTGATGTGAAATTAAAGCATTGTTTCTTTGAATTGGTTGCGTAAGGTTTAATGTGAACTCATGTTAAGACTCTTTAGAATTGCATGTTGAAGCTGATGTTTTAAATTTCCAATCTTAATTTACACTTCAAAATAACCATTTAAATTGTTAATACATGCTGTAATTTAGGGCTGTAGGAAGAAGACAAGAAATACAACTAGATCAAAACACAAATACTCAGTGGAATAAAAATATTGCTAAGAGGTGTTTGCAATCATGTAGGGGGAATAAGGATTCATGGGAGTCCTCGTAGGATTAAGGAAGTTTAATCATAATATGAGACTTTAATGCTTGTTATATCTTAGAAGATAATAAGAAGTAATTGTCTTTGATTGTCAACTAGTTTAGGAATTATCTTATTTTATGTTAATATTACGTGAAAATTTTAAGTTTAAATTCATTATGGTATTGTTATTTGTACTATTATTTTATTTTCTATATCAACCATTATTGCATCTATGCTTCTTAAAAATGTAATTTTTTGTTGTTATTTTGTGTGAAAAAATAAATTATGTAGAGCAGCTCCACAACATTACGTTGTTAACGCTGCAGCGCTTCAGACCATATGGCGCAACACCCACTTGTATCTTGTGCTGTTCTACATTGTACTTGCTATTTTTGTGATGTTCACTATTTATGACTGCTAGCTTAGGGTCACCAGTTAGTCTTAAGTTGTATGTGCATGACAAAAACTATTAAACTAGATTTGTTTGACCCCGAAATAAAAATAACTGTAAAAAATTTAAAAAAAGAAAAATACCGAAAATATTTCAATAAAACTCTAAAGGAGAGAATGATTAGCCTATATCACTCGAAGATTTTGCTAACTCAATGGTAGATGAAATACACCAAAACATCAAATAGATCTACCATTCAGGTCATCACCTTCCTCATTGCTTTTATTATGTCCTCTAAAACCAAGGGTACCAAGTGTCAATCCTCTTCTTTTGATTTTAGGAATTTTTTCATTGTCGAAACTTCTGGTCGATATGAGATATTCTTCTTAACAAGAAACTCATTCCAGAAAGAGGGTTTCATAATCCTAGGGAAATGGTTTAGAGTTTGATTGT
>NW_018164879.1:106709-154818 GCF_001263595.1 Phalaenopsis equestris
GGCCTCATCCACATCCACCTGCTTTATCGAGAGAAGCTTAAGGCTCTCAGCATCACCGCCATTGCTGACATCCCGAAGCGTCGAGGGAAGCAGATGATCCAACTGATTACCATCAGGCACCAGAAAAACAAGCGCCATTGTTGCCATCCTCAACAGATTCCTCACAAAAACCACAATCCATAAGTTTTCGAAATCAGATCTGGTCACATGGAACAGACTCAACAGCACACCTCCCCCCGTCTTCGATCCCAGCGAACCCAAACTATCGATGCACATCAAAAGAGCAAAGAAGGTACCTTCGATGCCCGCCGGGCAGAGTCTGGTGCTGAGCACGATCATCGGCATCCATCGAATCCGGCTAATGGCTCGGCTGACGCATTCCTCCAGGACGACGAAGATGTAGTCTGGGATTCGAAGTTGGAGGTTCCAGCGGAGGATGAAGATGAGATCAAGCATTCCGGATGCGCTGTAGAGGAGCTGGGAGTAGAAGATTAGGCTTCTGAAGGGATAGTTTTTGAGGAGTTTGTGGTAGATTAGAACGCCTACTATAGAGGCGATTGCTCCAATGGCGTAGATGATTCCAACGAATCCCTGCATTCCGATGAACTAATTTAAGATACAATGTAATACAAGTCTAAATGAAAAGTGAAAAAAATGGGAAATTTACATGACTATGATTTTACTATGTCACACCCAAACTCCCATTTTTTACGAACCAAGGATTTCACCAATCCCCAATAGTAAAATTCACATTTTTATCCATAGATTGGGCACTTGACTTGTAAAAAAAGAGAGTTTGGGTGCGAGATAAACTCATAAGAATTGGGTGTTCTTTATGTAAATTTTTGAAAAAAATACTATGGACTTTACTGAAAACCTATATTAATTTTATGATATTCATGAGGTTTTTGTTATAGTTTATGCATGCATCGTCTTTTTATAGGAAATGTATAAATTTTATAGTCAAAAGGCGATGGTTCAAATCATGACGGATCAGATGCCCTGATCACTGAAAATTAGGTGGCTCCAATATCAGTCAGCAACAGTCATTCCAAATGGTTGGAATTCATAGAGTGGGCAACTGGACGCATTTACCACAGTCAAGGAAGTGAAGTAGGACGAGTGATCGAAGCAGGGGGTGACCGAGGCTGGACGACGAAGGTCGAGCGCTCGAGGTTGGGCGCTGTAGTTGTTCTATTAAAGCTTAACGCTCAAAGGTGGGGTGACTTAAGGCGAGCATCTAACAATGAGAAGGTAAAGCCAAGCATCCGTAGTCGATGCTAGAATATAATCGCTTGGAACCAAACGTTTTGCCATCGCATATTAAGGATCCAACTCGAGGCCGACTTCTTTCAGAACCCCGGGTATAAGATAATTGTGACAAGAATATGAGGGATCCACAGCGTTTTGCCATCGCATATTAACGATCCAACTCGAGGCCGACTTCTTTCAGAACCTCGGGTCATGATAAGATAATTGTGACAAGAATATGAGGGATCCACATCTAAGCACTTATGGCGGGACAAACTCAAATACATCATTTTATGAGGGCCAACTACTATTAATAGAGGAAATTAAATGTAAGCTTCCTTTGGTGTGATTCAAAGATAAAATTGAGTTCAACATAAACTTTGTAATGTTCTTTGGATAGTGTTATTTGTAATTCCAGACAATTTGTAGAATTGAAATAAAAGAATTTAATGTTGATAAGTGTCATTGAATGATTAAGATTAATTTTTAAAATTTAACACCTATAATCATAAATTGGTAAAATAATTTGCCATTTTTTAAATAGTAAAGTAGGGCAGATCTTAAAGATAAATTGGTAAATTTTGGGGGAGGGGAAATGTGAATCGAAAATTGAAAATAATTGTGCCTACAAGTTTATATTATTATAAAATATAAAATAAAAAAATGGTCTCAAAATATCAAAAAATAAAATTGATGCACCATCAACAAGTTTTGCCACTTGGCACTAGGGGTGTAAATGAGTGAGCCGACTCGAGCTCGGTGTTCGTTAACGAACTCAAGAGCCGAGCTTATCGAGCAAAGAGCTCAAGCTCGAGCTCAAACTTGAGCTCTTTTACCAAACGAGCTTGAGCTCGTCCCCGCTCAGCTCGTTTGCTCGCGAGCAGACTTGATTAGCTTACCGCTAGTCATTTCGGAGCATTTTTGGTGAGTTGCCGCTGCATCATCACCCTCTTTTGGCCACCCAAACATTCTCTGACAAACTCGTAAAAAATTCAAATTTTATTTCGAGTTCACAAGTCGGCTACTACCACAACGAGCCTAGCTCGAGCTCACAATTTGACAAACAAGCTGAGCTCGAATTTGGTATGGCTCGAGCTCGACTCCACCACTTACACCCCTACTTGGCATGATTCACAAGGCGCTCGACACGAATCTTGAGGTGCTCGACATGAATGTCAAGGATTTTTTTGCAAGAAAACTTCGAACCCATTAAAAATCATCCAGAGATACAATTTCAGGAAACTTATATTCAAACTGTCTGGCTCAACGAGTCAAACCCAACCACACCAAAATTGACCCAATCTGAGTCTAATCAAGTATGGTTCAAGCCGTTAAGCCACTTTTGGAATATTTGGGTGGCCAATTGGAAGGTCAAACAAATTTCAAGTCTGATAAGCTTATAGTTAAATTGAGAGTCTCGACGAGATGAATCCAGTATGCCTAAGATCACTCAATTCTGATGTCGTTAAGACAATTAAGTGTCCACAAAATGTCATTTGAATGAGGAAATCTATCTAGGCGGTCCATTGACGTTACTGCAGCTCAGCACTACGACTTATGTAACCAATTACAACAAACGTAGATCATAGCTCACACAGCTCTCATCTCCGACCCTTGTGGCCTGCAAACATTATTGCATCTTACCACTATGTCCCATTCAACAAATTATAGTATATGTGGCTCACAGCTCACAACACTCTCAATTCCGACCACTGTGACCTACGAACATTATTGTAACTCATCACTACGGTCTATCAAACCAAATACAACCTATGTGACTCATAGCACACCAACCTTTGTGGCCTTCAAACATTATTGCAGCTCATCATTACGCTCTATGTGGCCAACTACGACTTGCTCGATTCATAACTCATGCAGCTCTCAACTTCGACCACTTTAGCCTGTGGATCATATTGCAACTCGCAACTACATTCCATGTGATCAACTATGGTCTACATGGCTCACAAATCATGCAACTCTCAAATCTGTCGTTTGTGGTTTACGAACGTTATTGCAGCTCCTAACTTCGCCCTCTGTGACCTATAAATGATATTACATATCACCACTACAATCTATAAGACCAACTATGCCCTACGTAGCTCATAGCTCACACAACTCCCAAGTACGGCCTATGTGGCCTATAGACGTTATTACATTTTGTTACTATGACATATGTGACTAACTACGATCTATATGGCTCATAGCTCACACAACTCTCAACTCTAGCCCATATGACCTACAGACATTATTGCAGCTCATCATTACGACCTATATGACCAATTATGACATACATTGCTCATAACTCACACACACCAAACTCTATTCTTTGTAACATATGCTCATAATTGCAGCTCTCAACCACAGACTTTATGGCCTAGGAACACTGTTGTAGCTCACCACTATAGCCTATATGATCAACTACGATCTGTGCGGCTAATATATCATATAACTCCCAACTCTGGCCTCTGTGACCTACGAATATTATCGCAGCTCACCACTACGACCTATGTAATTAACTACAACTTACGTGACTAAAAAATTATGCAACTCCCTATTATGGCCTATATGGCTAAACAACTCTCCTAAAGAAACTATCTATGACATACATGGTCAGGTACTATCATGAGACTCAACCATGATCTATGCAAACAACTAACACTACAACCACCTTCGCAACATTCATAGCAGGATATCACTTTCATAACAATCAACTACGACCTTTGTGGTATGTTATAATTGTCATTGTTGAACTACCATTGTACATCAATATTGTAATTGATTCTTCTCTAATTCAACGGGAGGGTGAGCCTATGCACTTATAATTACATAGTGAATTATTTCAACTATGCTAGGCCCCATAGTAATTTCTCTTTCTAGGGTATTCTGCTTAAAAAATTGAGGTGTCTCCTGCTTACCTTTTTTATTTACGTGTATGTTGTATCTTCATCCAATGCTAAAATGCTAATTTATTACTCTACCCTCGAGAATCTTTTGGCACACAATAATATATCACTAGAGAAATGAAGTCCAGTTTGGCACAGTCTTAAAGTTTAAGACATCGAGCCCTTGATTTATTACATCCTTTGATGTGTGTGTGTGTGTGTGGGGGGGGGGGGGGGCCCGTACCCTTCACTGCAATCTTAAAAGTTTGTTCATGTTAATGTCTCAAGCACAATTGTGGTGGGGCAGTCTTCCCACATCTTATTCAAACATAATGTCCATGAAGCTATGGGGGGGGGGGGGGGGGGGGGTGTAACCTTCTCTGTAGTCTCGAAAGGTTATTCACATTAGCATCTTGGGCACAACTGTGGTGGGGCAGTTGCCCCATGTTTCATTCGAACATCAAGTTTTCAAGTTTTGCTTTTAGACTGGGGGCAAATTTCATCGCAAAGAGATTTTCTGAGCTACCTCCTCCATATTGGAGTTATTTCTCAACTCAATTAAGAAGTTGATTTCTTTAAGATTCAAGACATGAGGAAATTTACAGGCTCATACAGACAACACTCTCATTAAGGATGATACATTTTAAAAAAAAAACAAAAAACAAAAAAGTTGCCAAATGTTGCAACTATATCGCTAAGAAAAAGTACGGTTCATCTCCATCTACACCCAAGTATCAAGAAATACAGCATCCCTAACACCCCATTCTTGGTTTAACAAAGAAATTATATTAATGTTTAGGCATGATAATGCATGCTTTATTTTAATATCAACAATATTTTTAATTTAATTTAAAAAATTGAGTCGAAGGAATATAAGAAATTAAATATTATATGTGTGTGTGTGTATAAGAATTTTATGATATCTGTTTAAATCCCTGAATAAAAAAATAAGTGGGGATACATACCACTCAATTCATATGTATTTATATATCTAGCACCCCTACTTAATCTTTTTGCATTTATATCACCCAAATTTTTTATAACGCATATAAAATATCACTTTCCTTACATCTAAAAAGTGACTTCCACCCTTTCATGCATAGTTAAGGTGGCATATACGTAAAAATAAAAGTTTAGATGTTAGATATGTATATACATAGGAATTGAATGGTATGTATGTAAATGTTCCAAGAAAATAAAATATAAAAAAAAAGATTGTTGTTAAGGGTACCTGTGAGAAAGCAGGGCCAGCCTTTGGGTCAGTGTACCAATAGAACTGGCCTTCATGTGTGCTGAGGCTGAGGGCTATAGAAAAAAACATGAATAGTGAAGGCCTCCACACCTCAGGGCACCTTATTGTCCTTTGCATCCCTAATATTGCCTCCCTCACCTTCTCCCCTACCTAGATGAAATAAATTTTATTTCAAAAAAAAAAAATATTAAAAGTAATCAAAATTATTATTATAAAACTAAAATATATGCTAATGTTACGCTTCGGAAAATGCATTCTACGTAACTGGTATGACTGAATTGCATCTTAAGTTGTCACCCAATATGTTCTAGATGAGCATGCAATTCAAGCACCTTAGTCTCTAATACAGATATAATATCCTCCATCTGGTTGATCTTCTTCGATTTCCCTTCAATACTAACGGCTAAGAAACCGTTATACATCTCCTATGCACTTTAACTAATGAACTTCTTCCTCATGGCTATAGGGTTTAATCACAACTCTATTTCAGGAATTGAATTCTTTTTACTTTCTAAAAATTTTTTGTAGTTGAAAGCTGCTTTTTTAACAACTTCTCGTGTTAAAGTGCGATGACTACAAGAAAGCTGCTGTCTGATTTTTTAGAAAAAAAGAAATATTAATAATTCGGAGTGCCGATTCCTAAAAAATTATTTACTTCACTTTAATGTGCAATTATTAATATAAAATATAATAAAAATTATATATTATTCTTTGGACATCAATGGATACCAATTAGAATTTTAAATTTGACAAATTGGTCCTAACCAATTTTTTTCTTAAATATTTAAAATTTTTACATTTGTATCGATCTATAGTAATAAAAGAATAGTGCAATTACATATATACCCACAATTTTTATGTATTAAGATATACAACACCTAAACTTTAATTTTTACATACACATCACTTTACCCATGCATGAAAAGGTGTATTTCCTTTTTTAAATGTTAAAAATGGAAATATTTTTGATTTGATATGAAATGTATAAAAAGTAAAAATTAAGGGGTAGATATGTAAATAAATAGGAATTGGGAGGTATGTATGTAAATTTCCCTTTTATATACATATTACATTAAAAATATCAGTCCTATTAATTTCAAAAAAGTGACACGACTTTAAAACTTAGGTAAAGTGGCATAAATGTAAAAATTAAAATACGTGCTAAATGTGTAAATACATAGGAATTGTGTGTTATGTCTGTAAATCTTCGTAATGGAATTGATTAAAGGATTGGATTTACGGTTTTTAAATATATTTTAAATAAATTTATATTATACTTATTTTAAATTTATCTTAACAAATAAAAAATATTGAGCATATTATAATCCTTTTTTTTTCTTTATTGCAAAGGATTTGTTCAGGTAAAACTGAACATAAAAATAGAAATAAACATAAGGATAATTTGTCAATCGAATATTGATTTAAGCCAATTTGTATTGTATATTTTCATTTCTAATCATCCCAAAAAGAAGAGAAGTCCTTTTGAGTCAAAATTTGTTTTATGGATCACACCCTACATATAGAGTACTGCATGGATGTGACAGATAGAGAGAGACGGGGAGAGAGGGGAATTAAGAGCACTGTGAAAAAAGTGAGGGTAAATTCAGTAGTTCTTTTTGAAGAAATGATACCTAATTTATAGGTTTTGGGGTATCTAATAAAACTATATATTTGTTGTTCTTTTAATAAGAAAATTAAAAGTCATAATTACACCCTTTATATATTTGTAACCGACTCCGACACCCTTTCACATCCACAACTGGCATTGGCTTGAAGAAGGGCTTTTAATGATTTGTTACCCTTGTCAATCGGTCGGCTAATACCTTTGTTCGGTCGGCATACATTTTGGTAGCTGAAAGGTCATTTCTTAACTCTTTTAATGAAATCCCTAGTAGAGGTCCTCATATTGTAAGGGTGTACTTAGATCGTCAAGCAGAGGGTGTATTACAGTAATCTGACTGACAGCTCTCCTTGCATAAGGGGTCTTCTCAGAGGATTAGAATGTTATTTTGTGGAGTTCCCTTTGGCTTTGTGATGTTTCAGAATCAATTGAGGTATCTAGTTACGAATGATTGTCCCTCAAATTATGTGCCACCTATTGTTTCATTCGGCAGTGCTTCTGTTCGGTCGGCTCATAGTTTCAACCGAAGAAAACGACATTTGGCATTTCCTTCTTTTGACTATATTGATATAGTCATTTGGTGTTCATAAGCAAAACCCGCTGAATTTTCTCAAGATTCTTGCAGTCATACTTTTGATATACATATTTAATTCGTTGATTCTCTTTTTAAAAATAACAACTTCGATAAAAATATGAGAATTAAATACAAAAACTGACTTCTTTAATGTGTAATACATACTTTTAATAATTGAACTTCCTGGATTTTCATGCCCTCTGTCTCTATAAATAGGGCGTGATCAACACTTCTTCATCACACCTTTTGAATTTCCTGCCCTTCAATCGATTATAAACAGTAGAAATTTATAGCGAGTAGCAAGAAATCTGTAAATGAGGTGGCCGTGATGAAGGCCTTCAGAATTTTGACCAAAAAAATTTGCCCTCCTAAAAACACAGGAGAAAAAAAGAAATCTGAAAGTAGTTGGCCCACAATAAAGAAGAATCTCGGGGGCGAGGGCCGACTGGTGGTGGCAAAGAAGTTAGATAGAGAAGGCTGGCTAACTGGTTCGAAGAGCCCAAAAGGAGGGAGCCAGTAGGAGAGAGAGAAGCAGATCAGGCAAGTGGTCTAGAAGAAACAAAGGGTGGAGGAAGCGACTGAGTTGTCTAAATTGATGTCGCTCTATCGTGAGATGGGAAGTATGGTTGACATTCATACCACTGGTATGAAGGTCCTTGCCCCAGCTCCAATCCGTGAGCGGCTGGTTTAGTAACCGCTCCAGGCAATCATAGAGGCCTAGGTCCAGTCGCACAAAGATGCAACTTCCTTTTCTTCAGTTAGTGAGGCCAAATAGGCTCTTGTCCAACTGCTTTCTAATGAGAGGTTCCACTCATCTGAGATGAAGCGACTGATTGATATGGGAAAATTTAGTTTTCTTTGACTTAATCAATTTTTTGCTTTCCCTTTTTATGACATTTGATTATTTTTATATAAGAGATTTTACATATTATCAACCCATTGAAAATGGGTGTCAGCCAACCCTCTGCTCTAGAGGTGACCAAAGGATCGTCAACTCTGACCCACGGTGTAAGTGCCTCGGAACATCTGTCTGGTGAATGTTGAAAGGGAGACTGACGATCAGTGAGGATCTCTGGCACCGCTCGCTCGTCAGATGGACGAAACGATAGACTCCTTCGCCGAGAAAGCTGCCCAGCAGAGGGAGGTAGACATAATAGACCTGAAGGAAGAGCTGGTGTTCCTTCAGATGGGCATAACAATTCTCCATACGGAGCTGACCACTTTTCTGACAAAGGTACGAGTGACTGGTTCCATCTCCCGAGTTCAGGCAGAGGAAGATAGTGTCAAGATGTTTAAATTTAGAGGTTGAGTGTTGTACCTGCGTCTGGTGAGTTAAGGTCTTGTATTTCCTGAGGCGACAAAAGACCCAACTGTAAAATATTTTTTGTTATAAATAAAAATGTAATTTTGTGAATTTTTAAACTATTGTCATTTTCTATTATGAAATTTCATGCTGATTTGATGTAAATTTCTGAAAATAGAGGTATGGATTTGAGGTGTTTTGAGTTCCCAGGATGCCATTTATATAAGGGTCAAGATGAAAATGAGGTTTATGCTTTTCAAATTTTCATTTTGCTTCCCTTCAGTCGTTTCTTGTCACTCCCTTGGGTGGTTTTCTTCACTCGTGTCATAGCTTCCAAGTATTCTTCATAATTATTCGGTTGGATGGTAGTGAACAAAAGGTCTACTCTTACATCGTTTGATGCAGAGCGCCTGTAAGACACTTGCGTATACAACACAAGTGTGGTGCTCAAGGCATTGGAGCTAGAGATGAGGGAAACTAATCAGTTAGACGAAGATTTGATCTTCTATCAGTAACAATTTATGTGGGGGTTTCGACAATTATTTTATATGATATCCAGTCAACACTCAATCATTACAGAGTCATCCTTGTGTAGATAAAGCCAAATCCAATCGTGAAAGTGATGAATTCCATTATCTACTTGCAATAGATGAAGATCCATGTTGACCTCATTTTTGTAAGGTCTTTCTTTTCCTCTCTTTAGAGCCTAGGATCTAGTCATAGGACTTTTCTTTTGACTATCCTAGAAGCCTAGTGATGGGACCCACCCCTTTTAGGACTTCAAACCACTTCTTGACTCTTTTAATGAAGTTTCATATGGGTGGTCTTAAATCCTCAACACTTGATTGAGTTGATTGAAACCAACATGTGAAGACTCAAAAAATGAGTTCCCATGCGATCATGAGGCCTTAGAGACACCCTTTTTGACCTTGAGTGGCTTGCTCACACATTCACATCACCACACCTCACTTCCTCTCACCAAATTTGCTTCAAACTTCCCAAATCATCAATCTACTCTCACCATTTGTTGTTATAATTCTCATAGAACTCAAATTGCCAAATTCACATCAATTTACATCAAATTCGATTTAATATTCAAATTCATATCCAATTTCATCAAATTCCAAGCTTAAATCCAATTTTACAAAACTTACATTCCATAATTCCCTCGTGACAATCCCTAGGTACATCAAACCATCAATTATCTTGTGTCATGTGAATATGAGTTGAATTGAAGTGGGAAAAGAGATTTAGGTTAGGTTTAGGCTTGATCTGGGCTAAACCCGACCAATAACACCACAATTCTATCAAAATAACACCACTTCAATGCCACAGTAACACCACACACCAAACTGCAACAAATCCCTACAAAAACAACAAAAAATCGTGGCTTAACACCACAATATAACCAAAAAACTATTGCAATAACACCACCGCCCTGCCGTCGCAATAACACTATGGTTCCGTGGCAAAACCACCCAATAACAGAACAATACAACAACAACAAAAAAAATCAACCGCAATAACACCGCGGACCCACCTCCGTAATAACACCGTTGTTCCACTACAAAACTTTGCCAATAACACTACAATACTACCACGATACACTTGCAATAATGTCGGCTTCACGACTGCACGTGATAACACCCACTGCCGCATAATACGCCTTAATAGCACCCATTTTTTTCAATTCATTGCCAATAACACCACGATGTCACGTAATACACACGCAATAACACTCACAGTTTCAATTCCTTGCCAATAATACCTCAGTACATTTGCAATAACACCACCAACCGCAGTAACAACACAATACAACCTAAGTAAAACAACCAATAATAACATCTGCCACGGAACCGTGGTAACACATCAATAAAACCTAAATAAAACCTCTAATAACACCCAAACGAGTGGCCTGAAAATCATTTCCTCTTTTAATTTAATTTATGAATACACGACACAGTACAATTGACTTCTCGCCCTTCATCCTCTACACGAAGTCCCTCCTTCCCAAAGCCTACGTTTGTACCATTTCCTGGGATAACAAGCTTCCTATTTTGGTAGAGATTCATCCTTTGAGCCTGTTTCTCCATAACACTTGATGGGAAAGGAGATCCCCTTTTTGGTGAAATTTTCACTCATCAAAGTAACCCTGTTTCTCCTCTTAACCCGTGAGCCCTATATGTGTTTCTTCTAATTTTCCCTCCTTCCACGGCTATAAAATCCCTTGGAAGGAGAGAGTTAGAGGTTGTTGAAATTTTGTTTAATCTTCACTGGTTGTGTGCATTTCGATTTGGTGTTCTTGGAGTTTTTTTTTGGATTGAATGCCCTGGTGCTCAGTTTCTTAGTCTTCAAGATGTAAGGATTTCATCTCTTCTCTCAATAGCAACCCTTTATTTGACTAACATGATTCCTTAGCTTCACCATTGGATTTGGTAATGACCTCTTGCATTTTTTTTTGCTCTCCATGCTTGGTTTAGTGGGCTTATGAGGCAAAAATTTTTGGTATAGCAACGTCTGGAGTCCAATGAAATAATGTAACGTGTATTTGCGGGTCCCACGGAGGAAAACATTAAGAAAAATTAAAAAAACCAAAAATATGTTTGCCCGACCCAACCTGATGCTTAGACTATCTCGCCTTTTAAACTATCAAGAAATCTATTTTTGAAAACCTTTTAAGCTTCCACTAGTCCGCTGTTAGAAACTACTATCTTCACTCTTTTTTCTACTAAGGTTTCACCGTTGATTCATGCGCTGTGCTAGGGTTCGCTTTGCTTCTACGGAGAGTTTCAAAGGAGTAACAAAATGGAGTTGGATGGTCCTAAGTGTATGCTATTGGAAGAGCTAAGAAGGCTGGATTTGGAAGTGGTTAACAAAACAAAGCCGAAACAGCCGAAGAACTTTAAGAAAGAGAGTAAGAAAAAAGAGGCGAAGAGGTCCAATAAGGAGACAATTGAAGCAAAAAACTTGTCCTGGTAAATTTGTTCGTTTTTTCTGCTTATTTTTTGAGATTATAGTTTTTTTCAGTTATGTTAGAGTTATTATGGAGATATTTTAGGATTTTATGGGGTTATTATGGAGTTATTTTCAGTTAGTTTCTAGTTTGTATGATAGCTACTTTGTGGTTCTTAAGAGTCAGGTTTTTTAAGAGTTATTTTGGGGTTATTCGGGGTTATAATAGGATTATTTATGAGTTAATCTCCCTTTCGCTTCGGGTTTTTTTGAGAGTTATTCTCGGGTTTTTTTTGGGTGATTCAAGAGTTATTCAGGAGTTTATTCTTTGGGTTATTCTTGGTTTATGCTTGGGTTATTCTGAAGTTAGTTTTGTGTCTTTTATTAACGGTTCATTGTTGGGATATTATTAGGTTATTTTTGACGTCTTTATTGACACTGTCGGCACTATTTTTGGTATGGGGTTTGCCCTGTCTTTATTGACACTTATTAGCGGTTCATTGTTGGGATATTATTAGGTTATTTTTGAGTTATTCTGGGGTTATTTATTATTTCGTCTCGTTTTAGTTTTGGGTTTTTCTGGGAGTTATTCGAGGGTTATTTTTGGGTTATTCAAGAGTTATTTAAGAGTTTATTCTTGGTTTATTTTTAGGTTATTCTTAAGTTATTCTGAAGTTAGTTTCAGGTTTTGATTGACAGCTTCTAGCGGTTCATTATTGGGTTATTGTTGGGTTATTTTTAGGTTATTCTGGGGTTATTTAGGAGTCCATCTCACTTTAGCTTTAAGTTATTTTTGTGAGTATTTCTAGGGTTATTGTGGGGTTATTATTGTGTTATTTATGAGTTAATCTTGCTTTAATTTCAAATTTTTTAGGAGTTATTCTAGATTTGTTGTTCGGTCATTCAAGGGTTAATTTTTAGTTTATTCTTGGGTTGTTCAAGGGTTATCTATGATTTATTTCGGGCTAGTTTTTGTTTTTTTTTAGATTTAATCTAGGGTTATTCTTGGGTTATATTCAGGTTATTAAAGAGTTATTATCTGTTTAACATCGGTTTCCGAGGAAGGTTTTCTGAGGTTATTATTGGGTTATGTTATCGATATTTAGTATTCATTCTGTGGTTATTGTTGACTTATTTTGGGGTTATTTAGGTTTTCTGTGATTATTTATGAGTTATTTTGGGGTTATTTTTTGTTTTTTTAGGTAGAAAATATCATAAAATTCATAAGTAATGTCTGTAAATTGTTATTCTGCTAGTGTTAATAAATTGTTTCTTATTCATGTTGGTTGACGAATAAGAATGTTATGAATTGTAGATTGCGTCCATCGATAGTTAGAGAAGTTCTAGACAAGGTTCGACCAATTGTCTCTGAGGAGAGCTGGTCAAAACTGAAAGAATTGAATGTGAACTCTCCTCATATCTTCAAGATCATATCTTAAATATGCACATATTGAATTGTTGGGATATTGATCGATTGATATTCAAATTAGGCAGGAAGGAGCTAAGTTTTGATGCAGATCAAGTTGCTTTGCTGATTAGCATGCCCAACAGAGGATCAACAACAACTTGAAAAAAAATAACCCCTCTGTGGTATGAATGCCAAGCAGACAAAGTGTGAATTAATGAAGGTGTCACTTGGAGAGTCTTCCATTCCTCTTGATGAACTATTTATTAAGTTTTTGTTGTTAAATTTATTTTTTTTCTCTAGCAGTTTTAGTATGCCCAAATGGGCTCTATTCATTTGCTAAGATTTTAATTTTTTTTTCTTCATTTAATTGGCCTACAACGGTATATGACTACCTTATTAAACAACTGAATGCCTGCGCAATTAAAATAAGAAGGGGTCAGCTATTGGGATATTTGAATGAATTTGTTTTTCTTCTAACGGTTAGTGTATTATCTATCTCTCTCAAAAGTTTCTTTTTTTATTTGGATTATATGAAATATTGATTTATTTATGTTTACGTGCCTGTGGTTTTATGAGTGCACCGCTATGGTAATACTTGCTGTTCCTGAGACCAGACCTCGCATGCTAAGGTAACTAATAAATGCGGGTTGGAACCCTGCAAAGATTCATCTAGCCTTTTAGAGGCTCACCACTACACATGTGAGTAATTTATCCCTCTTAGAGGCTCACCACTACACATGTGAGTAATTTATTTTATGTTGTTAGTCTTCTGTTGTAATTTGAGAGTTATTTTTGTCTTATTTTGGTTTTCTTTATTTGCAAATGTGCAATTTTACCTGGGTTTGAGTTTAGGATTTGTGAATTCTTTTATATAATTAGTTTGATTTTGGGTCATTTTTATTATTTAGTTAATTATTTGACTAAATCTATTTGTAGGTTTTTTTATTTTTTTGCTGACTTGAAAATGATGAGCACGTTTTACTTGTCCCACCAATTGATTTAATATCTAATCTTATAAAGGCTATCCCACAACCCGAACTCACTCCACACCACTGTCACCCAATTCTTATGGTGCTAATCCTCTGGTCCTCAGTTGAAGCAATCATCAACTGACACATTCACAAACACATTCAGACAACAATATGGGATCAGAAGTTATCTTCCAATTTATGAGGGAACAACAAAAATTTCTTTTTGAATTTAAAGAATCTATAAATAGCTGACTTAATAATATACGTTACACGATGACAAAGCTGAAGTCTGAAATCAAAGAAATAAGCGAAATAATAAATAAATGTGACAGGGAATTTGCAAAGGAAGGGATACTTGAAGCCCCAGTGGGTAGTTTAAACTGAAGGGTTAAGGCCTAAGGCACTAGAAAGAAAAGGAAAATAATTTCCCCCTTCACTGTAATAGAGAGTAAAACCTAATGCACATCACAAATATCTACTGCAAAACTACAAAGAAAAAAAATGCCATGGAAGCATGTAAGTAAAACTAATGCACAACACAACAAACAATAACATTTTGGGCAAAGCAAAGCTCACCTTCATCCCAAACGTGTTGTCATTATTCTCATAATCCATGATCGCTATTTCTTCGTTGAATGAGAAATCCATCTCCATTATAGCAGGAGAGCGAACCCTAGCACAGCGACGTGCAACAACAACAAAGCCCTAGTAGAGCAAATAAATGAGGATAGAAGCTTCTGACACCGAACTTGCGAAAGCCTAAAGGGTTTTCAAAACCCTATTTCTCGACATTCTAAAAGGTAGGATAGTCTAAAAGACGGGATAGTTGAAGCATCGGGCCGAATCGGGCAAACAAATTTTCGGTTTTTTATTTTTTTTATTTTTTTAATGTCTTTTCCTACATGGGACCCACAATACACGTGACATTATTTCATTGGACTCCGGACGTTGCTCTACGTCAGTAGTCCGGACCGAAAATTTTCACGAGGGAGCTACTTAATCTCATAATGGCTTCGTATTATGAATGTTTGAAAAATCCGAAAAGCTCCATTTCATAAAATTGAAATGTCTATGATTTTGGTTTACTTCAGTCTTCTTAAATATGGGTGAAATAACTTTTGAAGAGGACTATTTTAATTATAGAACTAAAATGTCACAGTTTTATAAAAAGAGTACAAAAATTAATTTTACAGTTTTATAAATTATAGAACTAAAATGTCACTATGTAAATACTTATGAACAATTTTTAATAATTTACACTTAAATTATCATTCCCCTTCTGCTCCCCTATAAATCATATCAAGCTGACATTTATTTTATTTTATTTTTTCTTTATTTCCTTCGTCATTTTTGACCTAACAAAGAGGTGGGAGTAGCAGAATTGTCAAAATAAATAAATAAATAAATAAATAAACAATTTAAAGTTGAAAAACGATTTTGCAGAGAATATTAAATAATATTATATGCTAAGTTGGAGCCTACCAGTTTTTTCGTTAAAATTTATATTATAGGGGAATTTATATGCATATTATACATTTTTTACTTATATCACGAAATAGGGGTGTAAACGAGCCGAACACGAGTTGAACCCAGTTTATATTTCTAGCTCAAAAAGTATGTTTGTGTTCGACTCATTTGCTTAGCGAGCCGAACACAAGCCGTTCAACAACAAAGAGCCGTTTGGACAACCCTAATCACGTAATCATAAGATGTTAAGGGTTTGAACAAGATTTAAAAATTATTATTTATATTAAAACGTCATTTGAATCTAATTTAATAATTTTTATTCTATTTTCTTAATTAATATTTTAATTGATTTTAAATCTTTATAGCCTTGTAGTCAATTAAATTTTTTTAAAATACTACTCATATATATATATATATATATATGAGTAATCTCAGTTCCTGTAGTTCATGTTCTGCTCGTTAACTTAGCGGCCGTTTTGACAGCCCTTTCACGAAAGTTTATGCGTTAGATGCAAAGACGCATGAAATGTGTTGAATTTAGGTAAATTTTCTAAAATTAAAATTATAAAATAATAAGTAAAAAAAATTGAAAAAAAATCAACTAACCTCTCTCTTATCTCTTGGGCTACTTGTCTTCAGCTCAAAGATTAGAAAACCCAAAACAACGAGAAATGCAGGAGGAATTGCCATTAGTCCTAAAGCACCCTGCAACATATAATAATTAGCTCATCAAAATCCACTTGTTATATTATTTTTTTTATTAGAGAAATTAATATATTATTTTTATTGGAATGAATTTTAAAATTATTAATTATTAATTAATAATAATATTTATAATATTGTAAAAAATTTCATCAGATGAATATTTAAAATTTAAATATTTGCTATCCTTGATTTTTGATTTCACCACCCCTCTAATCAATAATAAATTTTGGGGCGTTTACAGAATTTACATATCTAGCACCTAAATTTTATTTTTTTTACATTCATGACACTCAAATCTTTCATCCCACATTAAAAATTTTAACATTTTGACTCGTAAAATATGAAATAAACATTTTCATATATATAGATAAAGTGCTATAAATGTAAAAATTAAAAATTTTGAGTTAAAAATGTAAATACATAAATGTGGGTGGTATGCAAGCAAATTTTCCATATTATTTTTCAAAACATAGTATTACACAAATAAATTGATAAAATTATAATTCTCATAACAGTTCTATCCTACGAAAAATTATTCCATATTGTCCGATCTCCACCATGCATCAATTTTTTTTTTTAAATTTAAAAATGGGGCCCACCGACATGGAAAATATTTGCGTACATAAGACGTACGCAGCACTGCGTACGTCCAGGGGTTATTCAGGAGGTATCTGAGGGTTATATCGGGGTTATACCCCTCTGTAACCCCCCTGTAACCTCTTTGTAAACTACCTGTAACCTACAAATGAGTTTTGTGCTTCTGTAGTTTCATGGGTACAAATAAGTTACACGGAGGTTACAAGTGAGTTACACGGAGGTTACAGGGGGGTATAACCCGGATATAACCCCCCTTACCCACTGAATAACCCCTGACGTACTGCGTGCATCTTATGTGCGCAAATATTTTTCCAACGACATACATGTTTGCTCTAATGAACGGTGGAGATCGGACAGCATCTGTATGGAATAATTTTTCCTATTCTACACTATTTTCACAAATAGCTGTAGCAACCACAAACAAATCATAATAATTACTTTCTAACAATTCAGTTCAAAAGTATCCCTTTGGCTACAACTATTTGCAGAACATATGATACGGTTAAAATTTCCACACTCCTATAAATCTTATTATAAAACGAGGCATTTACATTCATACCACACAATTCTTATCTATTTACATACCTAACACCTAAATTTTAATATTTACATACATAACACCCAAAATGTTTACATCATATTAAAAAAATACCATTATTGCTATCTTCTTAAAAGCAAAATGCAACTTCTTTTATCTATAATTTTATGACACCAAAGTGTAATACTTTTAAATATCAAATTTTAGGTGTAAGATATGTAAATAACTAATAATTGTGGGATATGTATGTAAATGCCCCTAAAAAACATGGGTTGAAAAAATCAGACCTGTGCCCCCAGGAGATGAACAAGAAGGCCACTGCAAGAGTAACCAATCAAGGCGCCAACAGAAGAAACAAAGCTGCAGAGGCTCTGCAGATCAGAAGCCAGACTCGGCTTGTCAATGCTGTTCTTAGCGATACAGGCGTCGATGGTCACGTCGGCGATGGCGACTCCGGCGGCCATTCCGACCAGGCAGAGGAGAGCGATTCCAACGCTTAATTTCCCTTCCATCGATATTATCATAGCCGTCGACGCCCCCATTGCACCTGAATATCTCAGTGTTTAACTAATTGATAAGTATCCATTTAGCTTTAATCACTTAGACTACTAAATGTCAGTAATTAGTTTAATGCTTTTTAAAATTATAGATGTTTGGCTATAAATAAATTAATTAGACTATTTTACTTTCTAAAATTAAGAAAGGGTTTACATACTCAAATTTATATCATAATTACACGCACGCGCACACACAAATATGCCAACACGAATCTTGAAGAAATTCAACGGTCAAATACAATGATGATGATAAACGAAGGAATTCACAAGCCGGTTATCAACCACTAGGACCACGACGAGGAAATCTGCTCAACTGAACCGAGGACTGACCGATTGATTCACCCCTAGTTTCCCGTTCCTAGAAAGGCTACAACAAAACCGGAAAAAAACCTGCCGAATGGTCCATCTAACTCGCATATGTAAAATATTATAATAACCCCTGCTATTCAAATAAAGATGAAACGTAAATGTAATGTTGAGTCTGTACCCTTCAATGCCTATAAATAAGGGGTCATTTTTCGAATAAATGTTACATGCACTTACATTTCATCACTGTTCTCTTTTGCCTTCCCTATTTCTTTTACGCTCTATTCCTTGGTTGTAACTTCCGGACAATGTCGGATTCAATATCTTGAAAGGTGCCGTGAGCGAAGAGTCATGTCATCAACAAGAATAGGAGCACAACAAAAAAAGTAAAACCACCAAAGAAATATAACAAACATTGGCATACCAGAGAGTTCACAGAAGAGTTCGTGCAACGAGAAATGCAGGAGATAAGGAACAAAATAGCAAGTATCGCGGCAGTTGTCATGGCCCGAGCAAGAGAACATGCCTCTCGTGGTAGTCAGGACCCACCAAGAAGCGTGCTAGTGCATAACGACTGTAAAATGAACCATGGCGCGGTGAGGGCTGAAAGTTTGTTGTGTCATGATAGTGCTGGGTCTGCACATATGGAGAGATTGGTTTGAGTGTATTGAGGCTGCGCACAAACCTGATAATGCATTCTCCCTTTAGATTTTGAGAGTTGAACCCTCAGAGAAGTTTAAACTCCTTACGCTAGAAGCTTACATGTGTCGGTCAGACACTAATAATCACCTCAGTTTCCTCAAATCGTCATTATGCCTGCTAAAGCTTTTTGACGGATTCAAATGTCGCTTGTATTTCACCAACTTGAGATCATCAGCCCTTAGGTGGGTCAACTCACTGCTGGTCAGGTCGAGCTCATTCTTTTATGCTTTCAGAAGACTTTTCTTAGTGTAGTTCGCGAGCCCAAAAGCTTAAGAAAAGTGTGCAGCCTTTGTGGTAGCTAAAGCAAGGATCAAACAAAAGCCTATGTTGTTCATTCTATGGTTTTAGAGGAGGTGAAGGATCTGCGATCGGACATGGCTCGGACTGTCTTGACCCTGGGCCTGAAGTCTAAGAGGTTCATGCTTTTATTATTCATCACTATGCTCTCTTGCTTTTCCTCTTACTTTTATGTTTTATTCCTTGGGTGTGCCTCCCGGACAAGTATAGATTATATATACATATATATATTTAAAGGTGAAATCGATATTTGGTCCAGTGGGCATCAAATATCGATTCCCCAAAGGGTTGAAAACTCTAGTATGCTTGCATCTGATTCGAAGAGCCTGCATCACGAGATTCGAACCCCCGACCCGAGAAACTTATACCAGAGGCCGCACCAATGAGCTAGTTCATTCGCATATAGATAGATATATATATATATATAACATCAAATCTTTCATAACTTTTTTTAATGATTTTTACCTAATCTTTTATACTTACATACTTAAATTTATATAACACCCCCATATTTGAGATCACAAAAAACATTACAATTGTTTTCTTTAAAAAAAAACATATATATTTTCATGAAAAAAATTATGACACCTATTTGTGATAAATGTAAGAGAATTTTACATGCTTATCACTTAAAACATAAGAAATTATATTTCAAGCACTTATGCTCTAAGATTGACAAATTAGATATACCTATATTAAAAAAATTACATATAGCTCGCTAATATTTGTGAAAAAATATTAAGTCCGTGCAGTGCGACGAAGGTCGGACGTAATAATCGTCCTATATCTGTTACTCTCCATTATGAGAAAATATTGCCTCAAGAGTCTGGATGTAGCTATGCATCCAGACTCCAATGAGATTTCTCCAAGTCTAAGTGGCTGACCAGTTGAATAAAAATTGAAAAGCTCTATATTTAAATTCATCACCCGGCTCGATCCAGCCCATTGCTTCGAAAATAAAATCGCCCTATATTTTAATGCATGACCTGGCCTGATCCAACCAATTGCTTCAAAAATAAAATCGCCGTGCTGAATCAATCTCCATTTTCTTCTAACACCATCAGGTAGAGTTTCAAATAGCGTTATTTGAAATCCCTCACACTGTCGGTCGTCGGATGCATAGCTGTCGCAGTCCCTCTCTCCCTCGTCATGTAACTATTATGATATTTAGGTTTTTTTCCGAAACAAGTATTGTGTAAAGATTTAAGATTTAGGTGCGAACTCATGTACTTCTCTTTGTGTTTTCAAGCAAAGATAATATACAAGAATGGAATAACACAAAGAAATCAAAGAGCGTAAGAGTTGACAGAGAACATCCAGGTAGTTTTGGTTGTGTGGTTGTACTTGCATTGAAAAGTTTATGTAACCGAGATAAGCGTTGCTTCATATAATTTTTACCTGCATTGTACAATGACAATGTTAATAGCTAAATTAATCATATTGAATGATGATTTAGTATTGGAGAAGAAACCGTTTCATCTTACCACCACAATATTATGTAATCATATCATCACACTAATAACACCACAATAATAGCACAATAACAGTACAATACAACAATAATACAACCATAATAATACCACAATAACACCACAACACAACCACAATAACATTGCAATAACACTACAATATGATGACACGAATAAAACCACTGTACAACCACAATAACACCACAATACAACCATAATAATACCACAATACAACCACAATAACACCACAATACGATTACACGAATAACATCATTATACAATCACAATAACATCACAATGCAACCATAATAACACCATAATAGAACCATAGGAACACTACAATAACATTACAATACGACGACACAAATAACACCACTATACAATCACAATAACACACACTAATACTACAATACAATCAAAATAACACCACATTAATATCACAGTACAACCAAAACAACACCACAATAACTACGACGACACGAATGACATCATTATACAACCACAATAATACCACAATAACACCACAATACAATCACAATAATACTGCAATAACACCACAATACAACGACACGAATTACATCACTGTAAAGCCACAATAACACCACAATACCACCAAAATAACACCATCATAACACCACTATACAACCACAATAAAATCGCAATAATACCACAAAACGACGTCACAAATAACACCACCGTACAACGACAATAACACTAAAATAATGCCATAATACAAACACAATAACACCACAATACGACACAAATAACACCACCGTACAACTATAATAACACCATAATACAACAACAAAAACACCACAATACAACTACAATAACACCACAATACAACGACATGAATAACACCACTGTACAACTATAATGACACCACAACAATACTATAATAACACCACAATACGATAATATGCATAACATCACTGTAAAACCATTATAACACCACAATAACACCATAATACAACCACAATATAATCATCATAACACCACAATAATACCATAATATAATTACAATAACATCACAATAACACAACAATACGATGACACAAGTAACATCACTTTACAACCACATTTGCATGATAATAACACCATGTCATTACACTAATAACATCATAATAACACCACAATAACATCCAAATACGATGGCATAAATAACACTATTGTACACCCATATTTGCATGACAATAACACTATGTCATTACAATAATAATACCACAATATAATCACAATAACATCATAATAACACTACAATTTGATGACACGGATAACACCACTGTACAACCATATTTGCATGTCAATAACACCATGTCATTACACTAATAATACCAAAATAAAACCACAATAACACCGCAAAGACACTACAATACGACGGCATGAATAATATCACTGTACAACCACATTTGGATAGCAATAACATGTCATTACACTAATAACACAATAATAACATCACGATAACACCTCAATAACACCAAATTGTGGCAGCTCTACGAGGGTAATTTTATGATATTATCGTGGCATTATTGTGGTGTTATTGATATGTTTTTGTTGTGTTGTTCTGGTGTTATTTGAGTGTTATTATGACGACTTTTTTGTGGTATTCGACTGATGTTATTGATGTGTTATTGTAATGTTATTGCGATGTTATTGTGATGTTATTTGAGTGATGTGGTGATTCTGTGGTGGTATTTGGCTGGTGTTATTGCAATATTATTATGGCTTTATTGAGGTGTTTTTGCTACATTATTTGAGTGGTATTGTGGTGATTTTGTGTTTGTATTCAACTTGTGCTATTGCAGTTTTACTATGGTGTTATTGTAATATTATTGATGTGTTATTGTGGTGTTATTGTAGTATTATTACGGAGTTATTGAGGTATTTTGTAGTGTTATTGAGGTGTTATTGATGTGTTTTTGTGATGTTATTTTAGTAGTATTTGACTGGCGTTATTGAGGTGTTATTATGTTACTATTGCGATATTTTTTGTGGAATTTTTGAGTGGTACAATGACGGTTCTATGGTGGTATTCGACTTGTGTTATTGATGTGTTATTAAGGTATTATTTAACATTATGGTGTTAAAGTAGTACTATTATGGTATTGTTGATGTATTATTGATGTGTCATTCTGATATTATTTCAGTAGAGGTTTTTTTCATGCAGTTTTTTTGATGTTGAGTTAGTGTTTTTCCATGCAGGTTTTTTATGGTAGCTTGATTGTGTAGAGGTGTTAATTTGGTGTTACTACGGTGATATCTTATTTTATTAAAATTATTCTTGATAATGTGTACCATAACTTTTAAGTTGACATTAGAGATGATTATTTTTTGTTATGTAGCCTCATTCAACTAAGAAATTTATCGATTTTCTCGGTAAAACAAAAATACCTCTTAAAATGCAGCAAGTAATTGATCGGTGCTATGGCAGATACAGTGATAATTGAGTAAATGTTCAAATTTCTTTGTTATGCAATTCTCTTATATTTGAATGTAACAAAAACTATGTGTTAACTCTGCAAAAGTGATATTACGATTGATGTTGAACATGTGGTAATAAACCTTTATGGTCCTGACGTCATACATACAAATTAGTGGTTTTCAAACGAACATGTCGATGCTTTTGCACTTATAATGGAGAAAAAGGGGAATAAATCACCGGCATTATACAAACCGTACCTATATGTATCACAACTACATTGAATAATTATTTAAGTTCAACAATATCTTGTAAAGTTAACATAGCATTTATTTGTATACTTCTTCGACGAAGACATTTGTGATTTTTCTACAGATATAAAAAGAATCATACAACTTAATGTTCGTGGAACACATCACAAAGAAAAATGTAAAAAAAAAGAAAATTATATTATTTTCTATTATTGATAAAAAAACACTAGATTTTATTTGTGGGGAATTTGAAGGATAAAAAGTGAAAATTATATGACTCTTTACCCAACAAGATGTACAAGGTGATCACCTATAGTATTGTAGGTATATTCAGCAGAAGCTCAATGATTCATTATTCAGATCATATTTTTTGGTATTGTATGGCACAATTTATTTGAACTTCAAACTTTACAGATCAAATTATTTGTAAAAGATGCTGACAAATCTTTTTGAAGTAATCTTTCAAAATGGCCAGTTGTTACGGCTAGAAGCACTTCGGCACAAACTAACAGTTCTGGCCGCAACATGCTTGTTTGCAAATATATGAAAACATTAGTAGAAATTGAGAAAGCTGACTGGAAAGACAAATTGGGCTGGCCGACAAAAATGATAAAATTTTGAGCTAAATTCGCATATGAACCTTGGCTATGGGCTTTATCAAATGCATAACTGATTGAATTTAAACAGATTAATAGATACTCTGTTGGCTTTAACCTGATTTTATTAATGAATGTGTGCAAATTTAATATGTTCTAATACTAACATTAGTTCTATCAGCTATCATTTTAGTCTCCAATGTCATTTCTGTGAAATATGCTTCCTCTTGTGCATATTTAGCTTTTATTTCTGGTTCGTTTTTGCTTATTATGCCTTTATTATTTATCATTGTGTGCAAATCTAAAATATTCTAATACTTGCATATATATCATATTCTGTAATGGTGTGCAAAATTTGAATTGTGAAAATAGCTTCTTTGCAAATGCAAGGGTAAGGCTGCATAAAGAAACCCTTCTCAGACCTTTTACTAGTGACAACTCCATGCATTGGGCATAGTTTTTTTGTATTAATGTTGTGTAAAGGTGCTTATATGGGTTTGATGCTTTGTAGGAAGCAAGTGCAAAATAAAGCACAAATTTTCCCTATAATTATGTTACATATTGTTTAGCATTGGATTGCATTTTGGTATATCATCTAATTTTTATGCATATTAAGAGATTTACTTTTGCATGTATCTTCAAATTATAGTCTTTTCTTTTCCTAATGGGTTGGCTGGATAAGAGTTTACCTTTACCTCACTTCACATCTAATATTGAAAAAGGATCCTTTTCATAAAATCCTTCTTAGAGTTTTCATTAACTTTGGGTAGTTATTTATTTCTTTATTTGTCATGTAAATCCTAGAATGTTGCGTGCCATCAGGAACATTAAGAAATGCTAATTGGAGCATGACCACTGAAAAAAAGTAAAATGTTTGATCAATAACCAAAGAAAAGTTGAATTTAGTGCATATCCAGTTCCATTCATTTTTTAATTTTAGTAGCTCTGATGTCAGAATTTGTAAATGCAAAGTAGACAGTAAAAAATAGTGTTTTTGCTTCCATAAGACTGGATTATATATACGACTGTTTATGCAAAGTTTTGCTTTTGATTTTCTTATGCTATCTATTTCTGAAGTATTTTCAAGATGACTTCGGACGATGTTTTAATTTTTGTATCAGGGAAGACTTGTTGATTTGAGAATTAGTTCATACAAACTTTGGATTCTTAAAGAAGATGGATCATTGTTTTATGAGTATAGCTTGGGGGGTAGGACTGGAAAGGGCTAGGCAAGTTTGTTAGAGTATTGAATTGAATTAGGTTTAAAATTGTGGCTTTGAAAATCCTACCTAGCTTCGTTCATGTTGTAGTCATTTTGGGTTGATTTGGCTGAGGAGAATGGTGATTTATGTTTTATGTTTCTTCTATCTTATTTCTCTTCTAAATTTCATTATTGATTTGCTCGAGTGACTGGAACTTTTTCAAGGTGGATGCGGTCTAAATTTTGCGTTAGAAGTAAGTGTTATTGATATGTTATTATGGTGTTATTGTCGTGTTATTGAGGTATTATTTGAGTAGTATTATGGTAGTTCTGTAGTGGTATTCAAAGAGTGTTATTGATGTGTTATTATAGTGTTATTGCGATATTATTGTGGTGTTATTGAGATATTATTGAGGTATTATTCTGATGTTATTATGGTGTTATTGTGATATTTTTATGATGATATTGGGGTGTTATTGTGGCAGTTTTATAGTGGTATTTAACTGATTTTATTATGGTGTTATTATGGTATTATTATGATCTTATTGAGGTGTTATTGAGGCGTTATTTGAATGGTATTGTAGAGGGTCTATAGTGGTATTCGATTGGTGTTATTGTGATTTTATTTGAGTGGTATTGTGATATTATTGTGGTGTTATTGAGATGTTATTAAGGTGTTATTGTGGTGTTATTTGGGCTTATTGTGACGGCTCTGTGGTGATATTTGATTGGTGTTATTGAGGTGTTATTATAGTATTATTGCAATATTATTTTGGTTTTCTTGAGATGCTATTGAGGTGTTATTTGAGTGATAATGTGGAGGCTCTGAGGTGGTATTCGACTGGTGTTATTGAAGTGTTATTATGGTATTAATCTAGTATTATTTTAGTGTTTTTGAGGTGTTATTTCGGTTGTCTTGAGGTATAATAGTAGTATTTTTGTGGTGTTATTACAATATTATTGTGGTGTTATTGAGGTATTATTGAAGTGTTACTGTTGTGTTATTTTATGTGTTATTGTGGTGTGAGAATTGTATTATGGCGGTTCTATGATGGTATTTGACTGATATTATTATAGTGTTATTATGGTGTTATTGTGGTATTATCGTGATGTTATTCAGGTGTTACTAATGTGTTATTTGAGTAATATTGTGGCGGCTCTAAGGTGGTATTCGACTGTTATTATTGGAGTATTATTATGATGTTATTGTAGTATTTTTGTGGTGCTTTTGAGGTGTTTTTGTGGTTGTATTGCGATGTTATTATGATGTTATTGTAATTTTGTTGAGATATTATTATGGTATTATTGAGGTGTTATTTGAGTGTTATTTTAATATTATTATCGCATTATCACTGTGTTATTGTGGTGTTGTTGCGACAATGTTATGGTGTTAATGATGTATTATTATGACGTGTTTGTAGTAGTATTGTGGTGTTATTGCGGTATTATTATGGTCTTCTTGGGGTGTTATTGGATTTTTATTATGGCGGTATTTTTGTGGTGTTCTTGAATTTTCATTACAATCTTGAATGAATGTTCACTATATGACCATTGGATTATTGTTAATATATTTAGTAAATCACTTTATGTGATGTTATTCATGATGCCTCCAATACAATGTTTGATGTAGTATGTATAAGATTCTAGAATTTTTTTATTGCAGATCTAAAATGAAATTTGCAAAATAAAATAAGCATGTACAATGTCACATAACCAAAACTTTTGATTGGGAAAAGTATAATGTTTGTTACTTGATATGAAAACTAATAGTATCATGCAAATAATAATTTAATGGTTTCTACAATGAACAATATAAATCAAACCCATAAAAAATCACACATGTAGCATAAAATCATGTTCTAGCACAAAATCTATACCGTTTCCAACACCTCAATAACAACATAATAACACCAAAATAATACCGTAATAACATCAAAATACCTATATGGACAAAGTACAACCTCAATGCTAAGGTAACTTGCTTTACTGAATTTATCTCCAATTTTTTATTAATCATTCCAAAATCTCTTACATCAATTAATTGCTAAATTTATAAGATTTTCGTACAAACAAATTCAAGTACATAATTATAAATTAAAGAATTTGTATGTCTCCACGAATGGAATCTAACATCAGGTTGGTATATGTTTTTGTGGATAACGACGTAAACAACTCGAGGATTTATATGTCTCCACGAATGGAATCTAACATCAGGCTGGTATATGTTTTTGTGGATAACGACGTAAACAACTCCTGCTATGTTGGAGTAATCATGAGTGAAGCTTTAAGAAAAAAGTAACAATAAAAAAATTCTAAAGATGTTCAATTTCTGCTATATACATGCATGACACAATCCGACATTGCACACAAATTTGTGTTGCATGAGGCTAGTTCTTGGCTTGATGAAGGTTCTTAATCTTTTTCTATATTACAAACCATATTTTATGTTCGAGAAACGTAATGATACATATAATGAAGATGATCTTGAATATAATAATATATATTTTTTACTCTCTTATTTTTCTCCCAACATTCTTTTAACCTAAAAGTAGATATTCCCTTCGAGGGCATCTTCGTTGGGTCATTCAAATTACATTCTTTATTAACATTTTTTTTTTATTTGATGTTTGCTTTGACAGAGTTACTCTTCCACTTACTGTGTCATCAACATCAACAGATAATATTTTCAGCAATTCTAATGTACATTGCTCAGCTTCTTCATTTCCAAGGGCTTTGGTGCAAATTTGATATGAAAACCTTCAGATGTGTGTATGAAATATGACACCACTTGAATAACCATTCCTCACTTATGCCTCTTCCAGATGTTTATATCCATAAATGCTATAGATGTGCCTTTTATCATGAACAGATCATCGCAGTAGAAGATACTTGTCGGATATCTTTGTTATATTTTCTAAACTGAAAACTCGTAGATAGTGGAAACATAATAGGCCCATCATTTCAAAAAATTTTCAACTGCAGCTTATTTTAGAATTAAACTTATCAAATTTAACAATCCAAGGTTTGTTTGTCCCCTGTTTATCCAAACTTTTAATGCAAAATTCTGAATCACTATTTGCAGAGAATTCTATTGTAAGACCACATAGCCCACGTAATAACTCTTCTTCGAACATTAAATACAGCTTCTTTGAATAAAATGAAGTTGTATCTCTCAACACTGGATTGCTTTTAACGAAGTAACTACAGACTAAACTACAATAATTTTACAATAATATCGCAATAACACCTAAATAACACTTCAATAACACCACAATATTATCACAATAACACTATAATAACATCGCAAATAATGTCATTGAATAAAATGAAGTTGTATCTCTCAACACTGGATTGCTTTTAACGAAGTAACTACAGACTAAACTACAATAATTTTACAATAATATCGCAATAACACCTAAATAACACTTCAATAACACCACAATATTATCACAATAACACTATAATAACATCGCAAATAATGTCATAACAACACATCAATAACAACTGAATAATACTAATAATATCATAATAACACCAGTTAAATACCACCACAATACCACTAAAATGACACCTCAATAACACCACAAAAATACTGCAATAACACCATAATAACAATGTAATAACACATCAATAACATAATAATATCGCAATAACACCATAATAACACCACAATAACACCAATCAAATATCACCACAAAGCCACCACAATACCACTCAAATAATACCATAATAACACCTCAGTAACATTACAATAACACGCAATAAAACCATAATTACATAACAATAATGTCATAGTAACTTCATAATAACACCACAAATAATGTCACAATAACACCTAAATAACACAATACCATAATAACATCGCAATAATGTCACAATAACACGTTAATAACACATGAATAACACAACAATAATATTGCAATAACATCATAATAACATCGGTCGAATATCACCACAGAACCGCCATCATATCACTCAAATAACACCTCAATAACACCCCAAAAATACTACAATAACACCATAATAACACTTTAATAACAACACAACAATAACCTAATAACACCTCAACAATACCACAATAATATCATAAACAACATAATAACGCCATAAAAAATACCAGTTGAATACCGCTAGAAACTATCATAATATCACTTAAACAATACCTCAATAACACATCAATAACATCACAAAAATATCACAATAACATCATAATAGCACCTCAAATAACATCACGATAATATCTCAAAAACGTCTATCGCAATAACACCATAATAAAACCGTAATAACACTAGTCAAATACCACCACAGAGTCACCACAATACCACTCATATAATTCCACAATAACACCTAAATAATATCTGGATAACACAATAATATTGTAATAACACTCTATTAACACTGTAATAACACCCGTCGAATACCTCCATAGAACCGTCATATTATCACTCGAATAAAATCTCAATAACACCTCATTAACATCTAAATAACACCACAAAAACATCACAATATAACTCACATCTATTTCAAACTACTCACCATTATTTTCAGATTCAATCACCTCTATTTCAAACATTTCACAATTTTTTCAGATTCCATCACATACATTTCAAACTTCTCACCATTTTTTCAGATTACATCATCAATATTTCTTGTATGATAAAAATATAATTATGGACAGAGAGAGTCTAGACAGAGAGAGAAGCAGAAACAATCATTTTGCGAAACCCCACCCATAATGTTAGAAGAAAATAGAGTCTTTCAGCGCGAAGGGTGTTGTTTTTGAAGCAATGGGTGGGATAAGGTCGGATCATGCATTAAAATATTTAAAATATAAATAGTTTCATTTTTATTCAGTAAGTCCGCTTCCTTACACTCGCCTACATCTCATTGGAGCCCGGCTCTGTCCAGACTCGGGATGCAATTTTTTCCCCTTTATTATCGCCGTCCAGTCGCCTCCGTAGTTTGAAACCTCACCGTCGCCAGCAATGATGAGACGCTATTCCTCACCTTACGTTGTTCCGTCAGCAAATCGCCGGAATTGAAATCACTCGTGCCACTACTGCTCACCGCCGAAGATGGGTCAGGGCTTGAGCTGTGGCCCGCCGAGCATTGAACCATATTTCTTTGTCGCGTTTCAGTTCAACCGAGCATCGAATCACATAAAAAAATCTAATCATTTGTTTGATTTCACTCCGAAAACTCCTCTTACCCTGGCCTCCATGTGTGGGGTGATTAATTGCGTGGAGAAACAAATTATCCAGTCTGGAGCTACTATGTGGTTTCTCCCTTCTCTTCCTCCTAGCTTCCCTTTAATCTATTCTGGAGATTCTGATAAGTCATAGCTCAATGAGCTTTTGTATCTGCTTGCTTTCAGATCTTAATGTTTGATTCGGTGAATGGATGAACTTGCCTCCACTAAACATACGACCAATTATAGGCCATAAGTATGTAAAAATATGGTTTCTAAGTGTTTGGCATATAAAAAAAAAAAAAAAACACAAGAATTGGGTCGCATTCATGTATATAAAATCCCCTTTATACATTTAACCCTAAAAGAATTAATTAGCTCAAAACGGAAGAAAAGTGAAATTTGAGAAAGAAATATTTTATGCAAAAAGAAGTTATTGTTTTGAAAGGAACTCACCGGCGACTATGAAGTAAGGCCGCCGGCGATAACCCCTCACCGGAAACATATCAGTTAGAATCCCCCACGCGGGCTTCAAAATCCATGGAATATAATAGAAACCTATGTACATTTGAACCGCAGAAGGCTGAACTTTCTGAACATCTTTCCAGTAGAAATCTGAAACTACTTTGAAGAAAGAGCCGGAGAAGCCTTGGCTCAGACCGTAAACTAGCATGACACCGAGAACGAAGCTGGTGTTCAGCTCTCTGCAGAGCTTTCTGATCCATTGGTATGGCTGAGAGAGGAGGCCGAAAGCTACGGTGGCGCCGGTGGAGTTTTCCGGCGGTGGGGGGTGGAGAAGGTCTTGAGATTCTGAGGAGGATTTCATTTTGTTGGGTTGTGGGGTTAGGGATGGACGGGGTCTTAACTTGAAGAAGAGGAGGAAGTTACTTTGTTTAATTAGAAGTAGTTGTTTTGAAACTTCTTCAATTCATACTATGACCGGAGAGTAAGTACTTTCTTATGGACATTTGCATATACATTACCCAATTCTTATGCATTTGCATATCAAATATATTTTTTGTTTTTATTTTAATATTATCAAAAATTTTTGATCACATCAAATATACGAAAAAAATTTCTGACTGGACTCCGGACATAGTTCTATGTGTGGACTCTAGTGATATGCCTCCATATATGTTACATCGAGGAGGTTATTGAAGTGAAATCGCAGAAGTTAATTAGAGGGTTATGAGAGGGTTATTGCAGAGGTTAATACATGAAGTTATTGAAGTTGAACCGTAGAGGTTATTGAGTGTTATTACGGGGTTATTACAGAGTTATTGAAGTGAGACCACTGAGGTTATTGGAGGGTTATTTAGGGTTATTGCAGGATTTATTGAAGTTGAACCATAGAGGTTATTGAGGGTTATTGAGGGATTATTGCGGTGTTATTGGAGTTAATACCGCCAATAACCCCCAATAACCTCTAAATAATATTTACAATTTCACTCCAATAATCTTAGTGGTTCCACTCCAATAATCTCAGCAGTTCCACTTTAATTTTTTTTTAGGTGGATCCGATATAGCACGCATGACAATATATTACTGAGAGTCTGCACATAGAGCTACGTCTGGAGTCCGGACGTAAGGCTTTTCCCAAATATATATATGTAAGATGGGCTAGCAGTATGCAAGTTTAGATATAAGGCAAGCAAATACATCAGAACTCATCAGTTGAAAGAATGAAGTCTTCTATTTATCTAATGTTAAAAGAAAATTCAGTCAATTTTAATAAGATTATGATATTTTAATTGTATTGTTTTGTGATTTTAATTTATAGATAAAATTCAAAAATAATGTAGATAATTTAATATTTATATATAATCGAAAGGAAAAATGTAAAGAATAAATTATTTGCCACTTTTTTTTTATATTATCAAAATAAAAATTAGGTAAGAATAGTGAGAATAGTTTTTTATTTATCCTGTATATAAGCTGCGCTTGCTAGTAGTGTTAGGGGTTGCTTGGCTACGAATATGATTTAAGAGATTTTAGTATCCCTTGGAGAACTAAAACTTTTAGAAAAAGTTATTATAGATATTATATCTGATTGAACTATAATAAATTGTTTGAAAAATATTTTTTTGGATTTGAAACTTAAAAGAGAAAAGAAGAGAGGTGTTCTCTTGAAGATTTATCATAAAATGAGATTTAGGATGATAATATAGCTCATAAAATTGTATAGTCTAATGTCGTGTGACGTAGCTTTACGTGCGGACTCCAATAATATGTCGTTATATGTGCTACATTATGAAGGTTATTTTGGGGTTATTGAGGTGGAACCGTGGAGGTTATTTCGTGATTATTAAAGAGAAACTCGTATATTCCACTTAAATATTCCTGAAAGGACTCCGAAATAACATCCGCGGTTTCACTTTAATAATCCCGAAATAAAACCGTGGAGGTTATTTCAGGATTATTAAAGTGAAATACATAAGTTTATCTTTAATAACCCCGAAATAAACTTCGTGGTGTTGTTTTAGGGTCATTGAAGTGGAACCACAGATTATTTCGAGGTTATTATGGAGTCTGTGATTTCATTTTAATATTTTTTAGGTGAGTTCAATATAACACACATAACAATATATTACTGGGAGTCCGCACTTAGAGCTGCATTCAGAGTTCGGACAAAAAATTTTTCCTCGTGACAGAACCTAAAGTTCTAGGATTAGGAATTAAATAGTTGGTCAGGTTGAACTAAAAGTACGTCCCAAAGGAGGATTGTCAAGCTTCTCAACTAAGCACCAGTTGCCAAGCACGAGAACCTTTAAAATTCTATCTCGAGCTTACTTTTTTATATGATTGAGGGATACTTCGATTTACTTAAGCCATATGTATAAAAGTTTATATTGACAATTTATTGTGCATTCAAATAAAACAAAGAAGATTTACATAGATACCACTCAATTTTTTTTATTTACATATCTAATATCTGAACTTCAATTTTTATATATATGCCACCTTATATATAGGGCTGTCAAAAATGCTTGTTGTTCGCGAACAGTTCGTGTTCGGTTCAGTTATATATATTAATATTAGGGGTGTCAAATTGGCTCGTCGTTCGCGAACAGTTCGTGTTCGGGGTTCGTATTCGATTTGTTCGGTAAGTAAACGAAACGAACGTGAACCAATTTGTTTTCGTTTGTTTAGTTAAACGAACCAAACACGAACAGTGATGCATTTGTTCGTGTTCGAATCGTTATTGTTCGAAATATAACATAATTTAAAATAATTATAAACAAAAAATTTATGATATTTTAAATATATATCTATGAAAAGCTGCCAATCACTTTTTAAAACTTAAAATATTGATATTTTTGATGTAATATGAGACTTCTATGTGCTATACATATAACAAGAGCAAATTTAAGTTGTTAGATATGTAAATACATGAGAATTGGGTGATATGTATGAAAATGGCCCAATAAAAAATTGGATTTGTTCAGCAAGAGGAGAAAAGATCTACCATATAAGTAACATCTGAATTTGCTGCTACTAATTTACGTTAGGTTTGTGGTAGACTTGTCAGCCATTGGTTAGCTTGCGGTAGAATCGATCGGCCACATAATAGCTCTCGAACTTACAGTTAATTTGTTCATCCATTCTTTAACGGCTGAAAAAGCAGTCACAAACCTGTACTAAAACTTTAAAAAATATCGAAAGCCAATTAAAATTTTTACACCTACAAGCATGGATCATAACACTTGACAATAACATCAATTGTATCTCACAAAAGAAAGAATTAACATAGAGAACGGTTAACAACGAATGAAACCATCATACAGATCATAAGAAATTTAGTAAATCATCAAACACGTAAGTTCCTTTAAAAAATCTAATACATAAATATTGTTAAACGCATAGCCGTTAATGAATTTAAGAGACTGTAACCGTTGACATATTGTTCTTCAATGATCTAAGATTAGGTAATATTTGGCTTTAGGTATTATAAGTTCACAAAAAGTTGTCTCTTAAGGTTCTAGCTACCTCATCTTATAATACTCCTATAAATCTTATCCCGCTTTACTATTATATTTTGTTTTACCCTTATTATCCATTAAAATATTGAACATATATTATAAAAAAAAAGTTTTTAATGTGCATGGCATCAAGATTATGACTAATCAACTGCTCTTTCAGTACAATAGATCCCAGAAAGATCCCATATTGTCCAATTATGTGTAACAATGAAATCAAGAAGATGGTGCAAATATAGTTCTGGGAAACGGTGATTCTTAGAATTTCACCAACCATGTGCCACAAATCCTCCCCAGTTATTAATGGCGGAGGCCTTGATTTTTCAACTCTATTTTTTAAAAAGACATCTTAATTCCTTCTGAATGGGTGATCAACAAGTAACAAAATTCAATGACAATTGAACCATAATTTTTTCTTCCATGTTTAAAAGTAAATGTCTTTGAAATATCCATACAGTAAAGGCAAGCTAATTTTCCTGCAGTGCACCAACCAATATCTACCGAAATATTGAAAAATCACTTATTAACCACAATAGGATGGCGTTCAGATGAATTTTTTTTTGTGGCAATACAATATGTCACCACACATGTTTTCCATAAAGTTTGAAACTCATATATCAAATGTTATAAGTACACTTCATTATTTCCCATAAGGCTATGTAGACCTGATATGATTAATACACATAATAAATGACTACTTTTTCATATACATTTGTATGCTTATTTTTAATGATATTACACTTTAAAGGAATGTATTTTGCATGTTTTTGCCTTTAGATACAAAAAATAGACTTTTGGAGAAAATGAAGCAAAAATGATGCAATTTGGAGTAAAAACGAGCAAAGAATAAACATTTCGATATGTCTTTATATGCTTAATCTCCTTTACATTTATCACATATTTTTTAATGAAATTACACTTTAAAAAAATGTTATTTTCATGTTTATCTTGTAGGTATAACAATTTGGAGCTAAACGGAGCTGTAACAGGGCGAAACAGAGCTGAAACTGGGCGAAATGAGGCAAAGCGATGGAACTGTCTGCAAGGTGGCGCCTAGGCACCCGAAACTGGTGCCTAGGCGCCGGAAGACAGAGATTACAGTTCCTAGGGGCCCAAAACTATTTTTGTTCTTGTGTGAGTGCTTATTTTTATAATTGTTACTTGTATTTGTGTATGCAAAAATTAGGATCCGAAGAATTAGTACCTTACGATTCGGAATTAGAACAAACTATAAGAAAAATTCGAAAACAAAAAGAACTTAACAAAATGACAAACAATTTAAATAATCAATGTATATAAAATGAATATCAACAGAGACCATTAAGAGACTATTCTAATCCTACAGTAGATAAAATTCACTTGACTATACAAACTCCTGTTGTAGCTACTAGTTCATTTATGCTTAAACCTACTATTATCCAAATGATACAAAATAATCAGTTTGGGGGAACAACATCTGAAGATTCAAATTTACATTTTGCTAGTTTTCTGGAATTTACATTTAAATATGATAGAGTGTCGAATGACACCGGCAGACTTAGACTTTTTCGTTTTCATTAAAGGGAAAATCTAAGATGGGGTTAAACTCTTTAGTACCTGGATTAATCAAAACTTGGTGAGAATTATCTCAGAAAATTTTAGCTAAGTATTTCCCACCATCAAAAATTGCGAAGCTTAGAAACGATATTACATCCTTTTATCAGTTTGATTGGAGAATTAATATATGAAGCTTGGGAACGATTTAAAGATTGGAGAATTAATATATGAAGCTTGAGAACGATTTAAAGATCTCCTTATAAAGTGTTCACACCATGCTTTACTAGATTTGTTAATAATTCAAATATTTTATAATGGATTAACGGGATCTCTTAGATCTATTATTGATGCTACTGTTGGTGGATCATTAATGTCAAAACCATTCGATGAAGCATATTCATTAATTGAGATGGGTGCTAACAATTTTCAATGACCCTCTAAAAGGTTAAATCCAAAATGAGTAACCAGTGTTCTTGACTTTAACACAATTTCTATTTTGGCTTCTCAAATTGTTGAAATATCAAAGAAGTTGGACCAGTTTGGAATGAATATATCTCAAACACCACCTGTGGTTGAGGAAAATTCATTTGGACAAATGTTAGATTCTCAATCGTCATATGAAACTTTGAATGTAATAAATTATTGACCTAATTATCCCTATTTTAATTATTAAAATCCTGGTTGGAAAAATCACCTTAATTTAAGTTGGAATAACAATAACTCTAACGGTGTAAATCTGCAATGGGGGAACAATCATGCGAACCCTTTGGAAAATGTAAACAATTAAGGAAATACTAATTATAGACCTTATTATCTTCTTGGTTTTAACAGCAACTCGCAATTTAAGAAGAAGAAACTTTCTATGGAAGAATTAGTATTACAAATAGGTAATCAATTACAAAGTTGGGTAGCGACAATTAGAAACATTGAGAACCAATTGGTACATATTGCTACTGCACTGAGCAGTATGCCTCAAGGAACTCTTCCAAGTAATGTTGATATTAATCCTAAAGACCAGAATAAAGGAGCAAATTAAAGCTATACAATTATGAAGTGGAAGAGAAGTGGAAACAAAAGTTCAAAAAGAGATTGAAGTTGAGAATGAAGGGGTGGAAATAGAAAAATCTGAAGAAGATGTTTGTCATGATTTAGAATATTCTATTAAATTGATGAAAATTACTGTTGAAAAACCATCAGCTCCATTTCCTTAAAGATTGAGACACCAAAAATTGGATAAACAATTCTCAAAATTTTTGGAAATATATAAGAAACTAACCATAAACATTCCATTTGCTGAAGCCTTGGAACAAATGTTGAGTTATGTAAAGTTTATGAATGATATACTTAATAGAAAAATGGAGTTTACAGATAATGAGACAATTGTACTTAGTGAAGAGTGTAAATCTATAATTCAAAAAAAGCTTCCTGAAAAACTTAAAGATCCTGGTAGTTTTACTATTTCATATGTGCTATAGACGAAAGATATTTTGGAAAAGCTTTATGTGATTTGAGAGTATGTATTAATCTTATGCCTTTATCTATTTTTAGAAGGTTAGGATTTGAAGAGATTTCCCCTACTACAGTAACCCATCAGTTAGTTGATCGATCGATCACCTATCCTAAAGGAGTTGTAGAAGATGTATTGGTGAAGGTTGATAAATTTATAATTGCCTGTGGATTTTATTGTGTTAGATATAAAGGAAGATAAATAAATTCCAATCATTTTAGGGAGACCATTTCTTGCAACTGGAAGAATTATGATAGATGTACAAAAAGGTGAGTTAACCATGAGAGTCAATGATCAAGAAGTTACATTTAATATATCAAATTCAATGAATTACCCAACAAAAGGTAAAGAGGTGAATGCTTCAGGATGGAAATTTGTGATTATTTGAGTAACAATCATTTTACGAAAATTTTTGAAGAAAAAATGGAACAAGAAGATTTAAAACATGAAGATGACGATAATATATATGTAATGAAGATATAGATTATGTTAGGAAAGATTTGAATTGTTGGACACTACGAAAAATAATAAAAATCATATTCCTTCAATTGAAGCACCTCCTAAACTCGATATGAAAGTACTCCCTGAACATTTAAAATATGTTTTTTGAGTAGATTTATCTACATTACCGGTTATAGTATCCTCAGAGTTGACAAAATTATAAGAACAAAAGTTATTAGAGATTTTGAGAAAATATAAGAAAGCCTTTGGATATACATTAGCTGATATCAAAGGAATCAGTCCAAAGGAATCAGTCCTTCGATCCTTCGATTTGTATGCATAGAATTTTATTAGAAGATCATCATGAACCTAAAGTGGATCTTCGAAAGAGATTAAATCCTATAATAAAAGAAGTGATTAAAAAAGAAATTTTGAAATGGTTAGATGTCGGTATTATATATCTTATCTCGGATAGTGCTTGGTTAAGTCCAATTCACTGTGTCCCAAAGAAAGGGGGTGTGACTGTTGTTGTCAATGAAAAAAAAGAATTAATATCAATACAAAAAGTCACTGGTTGGCAAATATCTATTAACTATAGAAAATTAAATTCTGCCACTAGGAAAGATCACTTTTATTTACCTTTTCTGAACCAAATGTTGAATAGACTGGTTGACACAAATATTTTTCTTTGTTAGATGGATATACTGGTTATCATCAAATTCTTATTGCTCCTGAGGATCACGAAAAGACAACATTTACAAGTCCTTATAAAACTTTTTCTTTTAGATGAATGTCATTTGGTTTATGTAATGCATCTGCAATATTTCAAAGATGTATGATGTTTATATTTTGCGATTTGATTGAAAAAAGGAATAGAAGTTTTTATGGATGACTTTTCAGTGTTCGGAACTTCATTTGAATCATGTTTAGATCATTTAAAAAAAGTTTTAGAATGATGTGAAAAGATAAATTTAGTATTAAATTGGGAGAAATGTCAATTTATAGTTACAAGAGGTATTTTACTTCGTCATAAAATTTCTAAAAATGGAATGAAAACATATATGACAAAAAATTAAGTTATAGCTAAACTACCTCCTCCTACTATAGTGAGAGGAGTTAAAAGTTTTTTAGGACATGCTGGTTTCTACAAGGCATATATTAAGAATTTTTTAAAAATTACTAAGCCTCTATGCTAATTATTATAAAAAGATGCAAAATTTGATTTCAATCAATAATGCATTGATGCCTTTGAATTATTAAAAGAAAAATTAATCACTGCTTCTATAATAGTTTCACTTGATTGGGAGAAACTATTTGAGCAAATGTGTGATGCTAGTGATTATGCAATTGGGGTTAGATTAGGGCAAAGATATGATAAAATTTTTAAAATTATATATTATGCAAGTAGAACTCTGAATGAAGCTCAAATTAATTAAAATTAATTATACCCTTACTGAAAGAAGTTATGAGCAATTGTCTATACTTTTGATAAGTTTAGACCATATCTCCTTGAAGCTAAATTTTTATGCATACTGATTATTCTGATGTAAGATATTTAATGCAGAAGAAGGACGTAAAACCAAAATTAATTAAATGGATCATTCTGATGCAAGAATTTGATTTTGTGGTAGTTGATATGAAGGGATTTGATAATCAAATAGCAGATCATTTATCTAGGATGGAGTAGGAAAGATCATTTAATTATGAAAATGAAATTAACGAAAACTTTCTTGATGAACATCTATACATTTTTAATGAATGGCATGTGTTATGGTATGAAGACAATGAATTATATTGTTAGTGTTTTTTTACCCTATGGATTGACAACACAACAATAGAAAAAAATTATTCACGATGCAAAATTTTACTTTTGCGATGACCCATATTTATATAAGCAATGTAAAGATCAGTTTATTCGAAGATGTGTATCATATGAAGAAATTGAAAATATTATTTAAAAATATATTTGGGAGACATTTTAGAATTGGTAGAACAACATATAAAATTTTAGGGTTTGGATTTTATTGGCCTACTCTATTTAGGGATGTTAATACATATAAAAAAATATGTGATCGATGTTAGCGAGTAGGAAATATTCAAAAAATGAATGAAATGCCCCTAAATTTTACATTGGAAGTTGAAATATTTGATGTATGCGGATTGGATTTTATGGGACAAATTATTCCCTCTTTTAAAAATTTAAATATATTAATTGTAGTAGGTTGTGTTTCCAAATGGATCAAAGCAGTTGCTTTACCTCGATGTGATGCTCGGAGTATTTCAAAATTTTTAATGAAAAATATTTTTACAAGATATGTGATGTTTAGAATAATTATTATAGATGAGGGATCTCATTTTAAGAATAAAAGAATTAAAAAATTGGATGAAAAATATGATATATAACATATGATCTCCACTGCTTATCATCCCAAGACTAGTGGTCTAGCAGAATTATCTAACCGTGAAATTAGAATTATCTAACCGTGAACAGAATTATCTAACCGTGAAATTAGAAGAATCTTGGAAAAAACTATAAATTCTAATAAAATAGATTGGACTGGTAAATTAGATATTGCATTATGGATATACAGAATAGCTTATAAAACTCCTAGAGGATGTCTCCAAATAGATTTAGTTTTGGAAAGACTTATCACTTACCAGTAGAATTGGAGCATAAAGCTTATTGGGCTATTAAAGAATTTAATTTTAATTTGAAAGATGCTGGTGAGACAAGATTATTACAATTGAATGAGCTTGAAGAAATTAAAAATAAATCTTATGACAAAGCTAAGATTTATAAGGAAAAAAAAGAAAAATTGGCATGATCGGAAACTAAAGGCATTTGAACCTGGACAAGACGTCTTATTGTATAGCACAAGAATGAAATTATTTCTAGAAAAACTTAAGTCTAGGTGGTTAGAGCCATTTACTGTAAAAAAGGTCTACCCATATAGAGTTATGGATATTGAAGATCCAAAAACCAGAAAAGTATTTAAAGTTAATGGGCAAAATTGAGGAGAAGCTTGAAGATAGGCCTAATAAAAAATTGGTTTCACTTGAATCTTTTTAAATGGAAAGACTTAGAAACAATCATAAGCTTATTTTTATTTTAAAAAAATTATTGGTCAAATTGGTATTGATAAGGTGCTTAAATTTTGTTTTTAAACTTTATTTAAATCTTTTTTTTTTGAAAAATTTCAATAACTTTTGAAGTAAATAGAAAATCAGGATTCCTAAATTAAATATGAGATATTCTTACACCTTAGTCATAAGTTGATTTGCTAGAATTTCTCCTAAGTTACACTATAACATTTTTTAGACAAAATTATAGAAGAATCTACTGAAACCCACTACCTCAAATCAATAAATTTGGTCTTTAAAATTATAGTGTTAGTTAAGCATAAGAAAAGTTTAAGTTTGAGGGACTTGATCCACCTGAAAATAGCCCATTTTTAATATACATTTAATGTTCATTTTATGCACATTTTTTTGATAATATTGCACTTCAAAGGAAGGTATTTTGCATTTTTTTGGTTCCAGGTATAAGAAATATATTTTTAGAGAAAATGGAGAAAAAAATGGTGCAGATTGGAGTCAAAACAAGCAAGGAAGAAAATTTTGACCTAGCACATTTCGATGTGTCTTTCTATGCTTAATCTCTCTTACATTTATTACATGTTTTTGAATAAAATCACACTTTAAAGAAAGATTATTTTCATTCTTATCTTGTAGGTAAAACAATTTGGAGTGAAAAAGAGCTGAAATGGGGCAAAACGGAGTTGAAACGGAGCGAAACAGGGAGAAATGGTGGAGCTGCCTGCAGGGTTGCGCCTATGTGCCAGAAACAGTCTAGGGGCAGTTTTTTATGATTTTTGGTGTTTTTGTGTTGTTCTAGAAGGTTCTGGATGACTATGCATGCCCCACGGAGTGGTTCAACGAATCTAGACACTTGGAAAGGCTTTTGGATGAAGAGATGTGTCTCTTAGAGTGAATACATGTGTCTCTTGGAGTGAAGAGGTATATCTCTTGGAATGAAGAGGTGTTTTGTGTCTCTTTAAAAAGAGGGGCTTGTCGCCTCTCATGAGGGGAGAAGAGGAGGCGTGTGGCGTGTGTATGTGTGTGTGTGCGTTTGTAAGGGGAGAAGTCTCGTGTGGAGTCTTGATGGTTTTTAGAATGTTGGAAGAAGTGTAAGGTTTGTTATTTTCTTTGTAAGGAGGGCAGAATCTTATATAAAAGATAAGTCTTGGGCTCTTTCTGTATTTACTTTAAATTATTACAATATAGCTGTGTGTTTTCAAAGTCATTTGCAATGATGTTATCTGCTGTGTTTTCTCCATGCTTAGTGAGTAGTTTTCCTTACGCTTTCTCCTTATGACGAGATTTAATCATGTGTGGGATTAGAATGGTCTGAACAACCTTTTTTACTCCAAAAATTTGTGATGGTATTTTCACCGATTTTAATTTACTTTGCAAACTAGCCATTTGTTTTGTTAAAACTTGTTGAGAAACTTGCATACCTGAGAGGGCTAAGATTTCTCCAACGAGTAAGTACCACATTTCACTTTGAAAAGAGCCATGGCGATCGCCCAATGGGGGGTGCAAATAGATAAAGAGATAAGATTTGATGGGATTATAGTTGATGTTTCTAGGGTGACAGTCTAAATTCTTTTATCAATTTGGTCTAGAGTTGGAACTAAGGGTCACTAGTAGGTCCTATAAAGAGGGCACAATGGGTAAACTAGAGATGGGAGGCTATAACCAACCCAACACTACTATACATGCTGACATCAACTTTAGATTAGCCAATATTCTTTATGCTCGAAAGAGGTAAAGAATAGATTTGCTCCTATTTTTCACAATACCACATTTAATTTTTAAACATTATATTCTTACAGTAATTACGATCTAATCGTAAGGGGAAAGAGATTTTAATTATTTAAAATCTTTCTAAAATTTAACAAGTCTCCTTAGAGTTAGTTTTTATTTAATTTCATTTTAATTTCATTAATTATAATTTTCATTAATTATAATTTTAGCATAAATTAGTGAATTTAGGAAAAACAAACTTTTTAAAAATTCCAAACTAAGACTTGATAGTAGTAGACTAGAATTAGTCTAAGGGATTTCTTACCCCGTTTCCCTATAGGATTGATCCACTTGAAAATTACCTATTTTTAGTGTACATTTTATGCCCATATTTAATGATATTACACTTTAAAAGAAGTTAGTTTGCATATTTTTGTCTTCAGGTACAAGAAATGGACTTTTGATGAAAATGAAGCAAAAAATGGTGCAATTTGGAGCCAAATTGAGCAAAGAAGAAAATTCTGATCTGGCACATTTTGATATGACTTTCCATGTTTAATCTCCTTCATATTTATTCCATATTTTTGAATGACATTACACTTTAAGAAAGGTTGTTTTCATGTTTGTCTTATAGATATACTAATCTGGAGCGCAACGAAGATGAAATGATGTTATAGTGCTCCAAAATTGTGCTATAGCGAACGAGACGGTTATTGGACAGTTTTTTGGCGATTTTGGGCCATTTTGGGTTGTTTTGGAAGCTTCTAGACAACTTGCATGCCCCATGGAGTGATTCAATGAATCTAGACACTTGGAAATGCTCTTGGATGAAGAGAAGTCTCTTGGAATGAAAGGATGTGTCTCTTGGATGAAGAGATGTGTCTCTTAGAGAAAGGAGGGTTTTTTATTTCTTTTTAAATAGGGGGCTGACGACTCTCATAAGGAGAAATTAGGAAGTAATTAGAGGATTCTAGAGAAGAAATTAGGAAGTGTGTTAGGAGGAGTTTGGCATGAGTTTATGTAGATGTAGATTTTTTTCATTTTCTTGAGAGAATGGTAAGGGATTTTGAGAGATATGAGTAGGGAAGTATGAGCGGCGCATGGATCGACAAGAGACTTTTTTGGAGAGATTTTTTTCTTTCTTTTAGAGGGAAAAAGTTCAGTATTATGCTCTTCATTTCCTTGCAATTTTTGTAAACACTTTCTAGTGGATTTTCTTTGATTTAAATTAGTTTTCCTGGTGTATTTTATCCATGCTTTGTAAGTAGTTTTATTTACTCTTTTCTTTTATTATGAAGTAATGACATGTGTAGAAAAATTTGTTTCATGATGGATTTTTTTTTAATTTCATGTGATGAGTAATATCTCTTTTATTTTATTGACATAACTTAAGTGTCAATAAGTTATGTTAAATTTTTTTGCAAGTGAAACTAAGACTCGATAGAGCGGTGATCTCACAACTTGAGTGCACTCACATTGACCAGTTAGCTAGTAAAATAGTTTAAGAGGCAATGCAACTTTTAAGGAAATATAATTTAATGATTTGTTTCTATTAGATACTTCTAGGTGACATATAGTTTCAAAAAACTAATAGAATACTAAACATACCTATACACTCGAAAAAGGGTAGGTAGACATATGTTCCTTATTGGCAAATAATTTATTACTTAATTCTATCAATCCTTTTACTATTTTTGTCATTATCTTCATTTTACTTTTCTTATGCAATGAAATAAATGCATGTTTAGGCATTTAGATTTTCTTAGAAATTCTCTTAGTTTATTAATGTGATGGTATTTTGGCCGGTTCTTAATTGACTTCACAAACTGATCACTTCTGAGGTTAAAATCTGATGAGAAACATAATGACCCGGGTGGGCTATGATTTCACCCAACTAGTGAATACCACACTTCATTCTAGGCAGATCCATTGTGATCACCTAAGGGGGAGTGTAATAAATAGGGAGGTAAGTTTTGATGGGAATATAATTGATTATATCTAGAGTGAGAGGCTAGATTCTTATTAATTTGCTTAAGGTTTAGTACCCTGACGCTGAGATTCGGTCATAATGGTGACATAAGCTAGGAGCATTTAGAGGTGAGAGGCTAGATATCACTGATGTGGAGTCGAGATGTTAAGGAATCGGTCTTAAGTTAGCCAATGTTCTTTGCTAGCACCGGGAGGGGGTAAATATAATAGGTATGCTTCTATTTGTCACTGACAACATTATATTTTAAGTATTTCATTCCTTCACATTACTTAGGTCATTGCACGTGAAGGGTTGTCTTTAATATCTCAAAATTCTCCAAACCAATTTATCTGAAAAAGTTATCTTTATATCTAAAAAAGTTATCTTTAGAATTAATATTTGCATTTAGGAATAGTTGTTATCATTACATTTAATATTTGCATTTAGAATTAGTTGCTAAATAAAACACCATCTTAATCGAACTTCAGACCTAAGGTCTAATAGTAGTAAACAAGAATTAGTCTAAGGAATTTCTTACATCGCGTCTCTATGAGATCGATACTTGGGGTCTTTAAAGAAAACCCTATATTACTTAAAATGATACGTATAATTGCGTAGAACCCCTAGTGTGTGAAATATAAATCAAATTCTAAGTTTTGTAAAATATTATTTTGCACACTAACCGCTTAAATATAAATTGAGTCAAGTTTTTAGTCATCTTTTAGAGCTTAAAAATCTTCGTAATTGATGGTCAGGTCAGGGATCGATACTGAGATTTTTAAAGAAAGCCTTATATTAATTGAAATGATACAGATACTTGTGTGGTACCCCTAGTGTGTAAACTATTTTCTAAATTTTATAACATTTTTATTTTGCACACTAGCTGCTAAATATAAATTGGGTCAAGTTTTTTGCCATCTTTTGGAAGCTAAAATACTATGTAATTGTTGGTCGGGTCAGTTAGCACCACCAAAATTATCATTTCAGTTAAAGTTAGGGTGGTTTTTCCAACCTGGGTTGTAATAGTTAGAATAAAGGTTATTAAGTTTATTGTTAATTACATTTAAAGTCTCAAATGAAGAAATATTAGAATCAACCATTTGTCCTGATGAACTATCTTCAATCACTGGAGGTGTTTGAGATAAATTCCATCCCAATTGATCTATCTTTCTTGATATTACAACTACTTGAGATGTTAACATAGAAATAACATCATAATCATGAACACTGGCTATTCTCTTAGGATTTACCTGTTCAGAAGGCCATTGAAAATTATTCGTAGTCATTTCTTCAATTAAAGAATATACTTCATCAAAAGGTTTTGACATTAATGAACTATCAATAACAACATCAATAATAAATCTAAGAGGTCATACTAACCCATTATAAAATATTTGAATTATTAACCAATCAAGCAAAGAATGATGTGCACACTTCCTAAGAAGTTCCTTAAAGCGTTCACAAGCCTCGTATATTGATTTTCCTTTAAATTGACAAAAAGATGTAAGATCATTTTGAAGCTTAGCGGTTTTTAAAGGTGGAAAATACTTAGCCAAGAATTTATGTGCTAGGACACTCCAATTTCTAATAGATCCAGGTTCTAATGAGTTCAACTATATTTTAGCTTTATCCCTCAAAAAAAAGAAAAAAACCTAAGTCTAACAACATCATTAGAGATATAATTATACTGAAATGTGGCACAAATTTCTAGAAAACTTGCAAGATGTAAGCTAGGATCTTCAGATAGAGTTCCCCCAAATTAGTTGTTTTGTACCATCGGAATGATAAAGGTTTTAATTCAAATGTGTTGGCTTCTACGACAGGAGTTTGTATACTATGATGAATTTCATCTACCAGAGGGTTAGCATAACCTCTTAATGGTTTTTGTATATTCTCATCAATTTATTTTTTTAAATTATTATGTGAAGTACTTGCCATTTCTTGAAAATTGTGAAGTACTTTTTATTCTTTAATTTTCTAATAGTTCGCTCTAACTCAAAATCATAAGACACTAATCCTTCATATCATGTATTACGCATAAACTATTAAAGATAAATAACAAAAACAAACAAAACACACAATATATGTATATTTATTTATTTTTAAACACACACACAAACACGTATATATATGACACTACAATTTTTCTATATTGATTTTATAGTTAAAATAAAGATTTTTCTTAAGTAAAAATGTTTCATTGATATCCCGGCAACGACGCAAAAAACTTGACCCAACCCGCAATTATGCAGTAGTTTTAGTTCAAAAATATGACCAAAAGCTTGAACCAATTTATAATTTTTAGCGGCTAGTGTGCAAAATTAAATATTATATAAAGTTAATAAAAATTATTTACACACTAGCGTTACTACGTAAGTATACGTATCGTTTCAAGTAGTATAAAGCTTTAATGGAGTCGTAAGTTTTGATCCCACAGGGATATGCAAAACTCTTATAGGATGACTATAGTAAAATCTTCTTTAAAATGTAGTTAACTTATATAGGAAATGATAAAAAGTTTTTGTGTATTAACTAATCCTATAAAATTAAAAGGAATGTAAAGTATGCTAAGAAAATGTAGAATGTAAATCCAAGACAATGTAAAAAGGCTAAAATGTAAAGTTACCACCAAGCAATTCTAAACTAACAATGTATGGAAGAGTTCAAATTTGTATAAAACATCACTCCCCTTGCAATGAGTTTATAATTAGTGGATGAATTAAATAATTTTAAATATAATTAATGTATTGTGCCAAATCAGAGCATACTTGAGTGCATAAATAACATTGGTCAATCCAAAGTTTAGTCCCTAAACTCATGGTTAGGATAGGAAGATACTAGCTGTCACTATAAAGTTCCCACTTACCCCTCACCTCAAGGCTAACATCTCACTTTAGTTTCCAAACATCTGGACTTTAGTTTCTAAACATCTGGACCGAATTGGACATTTTAGTCCATCACTCTAAAACCTCCAATTCTACACCCATTAAAATTTATTTCACTATTTATTTGCACCCCATGGACTACGTTCCTATCCATGAGACTAAATGTGATTATTACTTTGTTGTGGAAGCATAACCCTTGTCGGTCACTACGTTTCACAACATATTTTAGTAAATCAATTGGTCAGATCGATAAGTAAATTAAGCATAGAGTTTGAATCATCACAAATTATGGAATTGAAAAAACTTCTAATAAACTTCATTCCTACACATAATTATTCCTCATTGCAGGGAGAAAGACAAAGAAAACTACTTAGATCTCATTAAGAAGAAACACTAGCACATGGATTTATAAATAAATATAATTTTACAAAATAAGACTTAAGTAAAATAAAGAAAGTACACAACTTATCTTAAACTCTTC